>NW_007259899.1:954562-1001007 GCF_000164805.1 Carlito syrichta
GTTGCGGTGGCCGGGAGCAGCCACTGTACTCCAGTCTGGGTGACAGAGTGAGACTCCAACACACACACACACACACACACACACAAAAGTTACGGTTCAATAAGTTTCTCTACAATAAGCATATCTATGCAACCACCACCCAGACTAAAAACCAAAATATTACCAGCATTCCCACTACATATTATGACATCATATGTTAATTCTGCTTGTTTTTTATTTTTTATTTTTTGAGTTGGAGTCTTACTCTGTTGCCCAGACTGGAGTGCAGTGACCGCTCCCAGCCACCGCAGCCTCGACCTGCTGGGCTCTGGCAATCCTTCCGCCTCAGCCTTCCAAGTAGCTGGAACTACAGGCGCACACTACCACGCCCGGCTAATTTTTTGATTTATTGTAGAGATGAGGTCTCACCAAGTTGCTGAGGCGGGTCTCGAACCCGTGGGCTTAGGCAATCCACTCACCTCGGCTTTGCTTGTTTTTTAATTCTATGCTGTATATTGGAATCTTTGGTGTCTGGTTTCTTTTATGTAACACTTAGGTGAAATTCATACAAGCTTTTGCACATACCTATAATTTATTCATTTTCATTGATGTGCCATATTGTTAAAAGGAAAACTTTTATATTATTTAATTTTTAATTTTAAAGATGTGGAGTAAAATTCAGGGTTAGGTATACAAATGTTCACTATGTAGGTACCCTTGTTGATGAGGTATGTCCACCCCTCCCATGGCAGTTTCCCACTACTGCCAATCCCACCCCTTCTCCCCTGGCAGCTTCCCACTACTGCCAATCCCTTTTTTATAGTATTATGATAATTGTTCAAAGTCTGCATATGAGTGAGGATATGTGGTACTCTGTTCTTTGTTTCTGTGATAGATCACTGAGTATGATAGACTCTAAATCCATCCAAGTTGCTGCAAAGTCCATATGTTTGTCCTTCTTTATGGCTGAATAATATTCCATTGTGTATATGTACCACATTTTTAAAATCCAGTTTTGATGGGCAGCACGGTTGGTTCTATATTTTTGCTATTGTGAATAGTGCTGCAATAAACATGCATGTGCAGGTATCTTTTTGGTAGAATGATTCGAGTTCCTCTGAGTATATTCCCAATAGGGAGATTGCTGGGTCATATAGAAGGTCAATTTCTAGTTAAAAGGAAAACTAGGCAAATTAAACTTAACAAAGTTTTAACTGAGCAAAGAATAATTCACAAATTGGTCAGCCTCCATGAACCAGAAGTTTCAGCAATTCTGGTGCTGCCACATGACTGGAGAGGATTTCTGGACTGAGAAAGGAAAGTGACGTGAAGCGTCTACTAGCGTGTCCACGGAAGAGCAAGAAGGCTGGGGTAGCTGGAACGGGGCACAGGACACCAAGAGCAGTACAGAGGAACGAGAGGGAAGAGGAAGTACAGGCTAGTGGGCCCCTGGAGGCCATTGTATACACCTTGGCTTTGACTTTGAGCTATGTGGGAAGCAAATTGAGGTTATTTAATGTTCACAGGATCTGAGAAGTTCCATACATTGGCAGAATCACATAGTAAGTGGCAGCACCTGACTTGAAATCAGAATTTCTGACTCCAGTGTTCTTCTATTACATAACAACTGTCTGAAGTCCTCATGTATTTTTTTTTCTTTGTTAACAGGAAGCAACCAACAGAGTAATGCCTATCCAATGCAGAAACATCTCCTAGGGTCACCAATTGTCCTGGTTTGCTGGGGACTGAAGGGTTCCCCAGGACATAGGAATTGCAGCGCTAAAACTGAGACAATCCTGGGCAAACAGGGACAGTGGGTCATCCCACACTGGCTGAAAATTCAGCAGTATATATCAGTTGGCTGCTTCAACTCCTGGCTTCTCTAGAGCCTTTTGTCTGCTGCTTATAGAGGCTTCCCAACCAACTCAGGTCCAGGATTTAGAGTCACTGTTGGTGCTACTATTTAGATTTCCCTGGAATTATGGAGGTTACCTCTGGGCAGGGGGACATATTCCCCCCTTTTCTACTTATGTACTCTTTTTTAATTTTAACTTTATTATTATTTTTTTTTTTTGCGCTAGAGTCTCACTCTATTGCCCAGGCTGGAGTGCAGTGGCACGCTCGCGGCCACTGCAGCCTCGACATGCTGGGCTCAGATGATCCTTCCACCTCAGCCTTCCAAGTAACTGGAACTACAGGTGCACACCACCACGCCTGGCTAATTTTTTAATTTATTGTAGAGATGAGGTCTCACCAAGTTGCCCAGGTGAGTCTCGAACCCATGGGCTCAGGCAATCCTCTCACCTCAACCTCTCAAGTACTCTTTTTTTTAATTTAAAAATTTTATCGTGAACATATATTATGTTGATACCGAAGAAAAATGTAATATAGTAAAAACTAGTTCCTCTTTATTGTTTTTATCTCAAGTGCTTAGTCTGGCATATAGAAAGTATTGTTTTTATCTCAAGTGCTTAGTCTGGCATATAAGATTTTTTGAACCACAACTTCCACGTATTGAGTGAGGCCTTTATCAGACACCAGATGTGTGTAGTACCGGAAGATACAATGCTACTTTCCAGTGGTTCTCAAACTTTCCTGCACTTAAATAACCTGGAGGGTGTGTTAAACCACAGATGGTGGGGGGTGCACCCCTAGAGTTTCTAGATCAGTTGATCTGGTGTGGGTCTCCATAATTTGCATTTCTTTTTTTTTGAGTTGGAGTCTCACTCTGTCACCCAGACTGGAGTGCAGTGGCCGCTCCCAGCCACCGCAGCCTTGACCTGCTGGGCTCCGGTGATCCTTCCACTTCAGCCTTCCAAGTAACCGGAATTACAGGCGGGCGCTACCACGCCTGGCTAATTTTTTTGATTTATTGTAGAAATGAGGTGTTGCCAAGTTGCCCAGGTGGGTCTCGAACCTTCGGACTCAGGCAATCCTACTCACCTCAGCCTCCCAAAGCACTGGGATTACAGGCCATGCCACCAGAGCCCAGCTCATAATTTGCATTTCTAACAAGCTTCCAGGCCATGCTGTTGTTGCTGGGGGTGAGGGTGGGGTGGGGAGGGAGAACCCACATGTGGGGACAGCTGATCCAAATTTTTGTTGGGTGTGACGGTAGAAAAAAACAATTTCCAAAATTATCATTTATATTGTTTTCAGGGAGACATTGTTGAATAAAATAAGGTCTACGTATTGTCAAAAGAATAAAGAATCACATGAAAACCACGGGAGAAAATCAACTGGTTAATTGGTTTTTGGTGTTAGTGTGGTCCTTTAACCATCAGGGACAGGCTTGTCTCATTGGAAAATTTAGTTTCTTTTTTTTTTTTTTTTTTGAGTTGGAGTCTCACTCTGTCACCCAGACTGGAGTGCAGTGGCCGCTCCCAGCCACCGCAGCCTCGACCTACTGGGCTCTGGTGATCCTTCCGCCTCAGCCTTCCGAGTAGCCGGAATTACAGGCATGTGCTACCACACCCGGCTGATTTTTTGATTTATTGTGGAGAGGAGGTCTCGCTGCCCAGGCGGGTCTCGAATCCGTGGGCTCAGGCAATCCACTCACCTCAGCCTCCCAAGGGCGCGGGATGACAGGTTGAGCCACCGAGCCTGGTGGAAAATTAAGTTTCAATTCTAAACCAGTTTATACACGAATGCGTTCATCCCCTCATTCAGCAATCATTGGCTATCCTCTCTCATTAAGAACAGGTGTCACCCAAAATTGAGTGAAACGTAGTCATTGCCCTTTAAGTACTGAGAGATTTCAAGAAACATAAAGTCATTTATTTATTTATTTTTTTAGATAACTGTCCGAATAAGAAATTAAATGTAGGAAGAAAATGAGAAACTTAAAATAGAATACGTTGTTCATTGCCAATTCAAGAGACTCAAGTGACTTTGATAAATGTTCTATGAACTTGAATGTAGTGTTGTCCTTTATGAATTCTGCTGTTGAGAGTGCAGGGTAAGTGAGGCCCACTTCATGGACACAGGCCAGCTGCTCACGTGGAACCATGGGTGGAAACAAGAATAAATGTAAAGTTCTGTGTTTGAGCTTAAAAAAAAAAATAACTCAAGTACAGTTTATGTCAAAAAAGACCTGGGAGTTTTAATTGGCTTCTATCCAAAATCCATGTACAGCAAATTAACTTACTGAGCTTCCTGGGGATACATTTTACAACTAGTTTATGTTTGAGGGTTAACCAGGAAGTAGCATTGCTAAAAATTAGATTTCTATGGACTCTTTGTGTGTGTGTGTGTGTGTATATATATATATATATACACACACACACACATTTCTATGCACAATGAGCATTTGGTAGGTTTTGCTTTGAACATTTTTCTTGGCAAAGTTATCACAGCCATGTTCTCTGATAGTATTTTTAAAGTGTGGTGTGTGGACCACCAGGATTGGCATCACCTGGAAAGTTTGCTAAAAATACAGATTTCTAAGGTTCTACCTTAGATTTCCTAAATCAGAGTCTCTGGGAATGGACCCCAAAATCTGGTGGGTGATTCTTTTGTGTGCTAAAGTTATAGAACTCCTGCTCTAAGTAAAAAAGATGGTCTTCTTAGGAAAATCTTGGGCTTACCTATAGGTATGGTCTCAGCACACCTGTGGTTATTCCGTCTTCTAATTAGGTTTCTTAATTTCGTTGTGAACATGTCAACTGCATTCCTTCTCTCTTCACTCCCACTTGGTCAGCCTTTAAAGAACACAGACTTGCTGTTAACCATCAACACAGAATACATATCTTCCTGATTTTCTTATTGCCTTAGCTACCCAGAAGATCAACCTCAAATTTGAGGTTTGTCAAAAGCAATTGCTGAGGCATCGATGGCAATTTTTTGTGTTTCAACCTTGCACTTGGCTTCATCTTATTTTCCCAGAGGGTTTTCCCTTTCTCTTATTTCATTAAAAAAATTATATTGTTCTGTCTACATTTCTGTCAACCAGCTCAAACATTTCTGTTTGGAGTGAAGGTAGAAAGAAACAATTTTACAAATCATCATTTGTAATGTTTTCAGGTAGACATTGCTGAATAAAATAAAGTCTAATTATTGTCAAAAGAATAAAGAGTCATGTTAAAACCACAGGAGAAAAAATTTGTGAGAGTGGGATTTATGTTCAAGGAACAAATTCATTTGTATCTTCATCTGGGGGCTAGAGATTTAAAAAAAAAATTGTTTGTAGCCCTAGCAATGGGCTCACCCTTAAACCAGATGCTTGTTGGCATTTCTAACCCATAATTATATATATACATGGGTGCCAAAAATGTAGACAGATTTTAAGAGATGTCATCTATGTATTACTTTTCAAAATTGAATCAAATCACAATGGCAATGTGTAGTATGATGTTTGTTCAGCCATGCTTCCACCATTTTCTTTGACTGTCTTGCTTGTTGCATGGTGACCCTAGCATTCATTTGATTCATGCCATCTTTTGAGTGAACATCACACTTCAAATGTGTCTACTTTTTTTTGGAACTTGTATATATCGTAATTTAGGACTGAATGTGACCCCTCCCCACCTAATTCATATGTTAAAGTTCAAATCCTCAAGGTGACTATTTGGAGACAAGACCTTTATAGACGTCATTAATAATGAGGTCATAAGGGAGGGGCCCTGATTTGATACAATATTTGTCCTTATAAGCAACACCAGAGAACTCTCTCTGTGTTCACATAATGAGAAAGTGGCCCATTTGCAAGATAGGAAGAGAGCCCTCACCAGAACCCCACCATGCTAGCACCCTGCTATTGGACTTCAACTCACCAGAACTATGAAAAAATAAACTTCTGTTGGTTAAACCACCAAGATAGTGGCATTTTGTTATGGCAGCCTGAGCAGACTAATACATACATGTTTTTAAAAATAGACAAACAAGTATGAAAAATAAATAATATCAGCTCCCTGTGATTGAACTGAATTTTATCTTTTAACAGAAGAATTAGGCACATATTGAAAGATAATAAAACCAAGAAAGGAAGACTATGCTATTTGTAACAACTCCTAGGGGTTCTAGTTTAAAGAGCATGGAAATTTACCTTTCCCTTCTGTATGTAGGAAATAAGCCAAAATAATGAACCTGGGCTTTCTGTTTAGCAACCTATGGTCCTAATTCAGTCACCTGCTTCAGATGGAAAGGTTCAGCCTTTGACCTTCCCACATTAAATCTGGCCTCTGTCTACCCTTAGATGCCAATCCACCAACATGGAGAAGTGATTGCCTGGAGTTAATTTTCTACTTTTGATACTGATATGGGAGTCAGAACTAGAAAATGAATCTGATATTGAATCACTACGAATGCAAACAATGTCATCCTGGAAATGCTGACTCCTCAGGTCACTGCCAATGCAGCAGACCAGCTGGAGTTGCTAATTAGGTCTCTGGGACAGTCTCCAGGTTAGAGCATTTATCCCCGTTCATAGTGCATGCACAAGATAGATTGGAAAACCACCTGATTAGCCCTTAGCACCCCAGAGATGTTAAAACTCTTTCTAACAAGGAGACTAGGGCCATGTAAACTGACAGAGGAATTTCCTAAAAGAGGCTACCAGAAACCTCTCTATACAGATACCTTCGGATTCTTGTTTCTAATTAATGATTAGTTGAAGGTCCTCCCCTGGGTGGGCAGTTGTCCTTAATTCCTTTCCTCACTCCCCAAATCATTGTGCTATAGAGAAGTGACAGCCTCCCACATGAGTTGTTGGAGAGGCAGCTCAGGGGGCTGGAGATCTGAGGCCATTGACTCATTGAGATGAGTCCTAGGAAGGAACAAATTTAAAAACGAGATCTATTGGCCTGGTGTAGTGGCTTACACCTGTAATTTCAGCACATTGGGAGGGCAAGGCAGGGGCATCCGCTGGAGCCCAGGAATTCGAGACCAGCTTGGGCAAAATGAGAGACCCTAGCTTTAAAATAAATAAGTAAATAAATAAGAAGTGATGTTTACCGATGATGCATTAAAGGGAATTGCATTCAGGAGGGAAGTCACTTTTCACTTTTGTACCTCTTTCTAGCAACAGTTTCTTTTTTATAGTCAGTTGATTACTAATGCCCACCCAGACTACTAGGTTAGTATTAAAAAGAGCCAATTCCTATTTTTAACATCCTCAATACAGGTAGGGATCAGATCTTAATTTATCACTAACTTTGCTCCCTAATCAGACCTTCTGTTTGTGATCTTATCTCTTCTCAGTTTTAACATTTGTTTCAACAGCATGTCACTTACACTTCCCGCCATTTCTAGACTCCGGGACTTTCAGTTCCACCCCTTCACAGCCACCACACAGCAAGCACCTGCATCCATGAATGTGACAGGGCCAGGTGCTGGGCCAAGTCCTTGACTGACATTCTTTTCTATGCTCCTCGCAACAAATGCATGACAGGCACTGATCTTTCCCCAGTATTACAAATGAGCAAGGAAGCAGACTTGGAGTGGGGCTTGCCCAAGCCACAGAGCGTGGCATTCATCGACTCTGCTATGCCCTCTTTCATCTTGGTGGAAGCACTGCTTTGTTTTGGATTTCTTGGTCTTCCACCACCCATGTCACCTCCTTTACATTTCCTCTACTCTTCATCCTTCCTGGAGAAGGCAGGAAAAATACTTCTCCAACTAACCCGCACGCTATGCTTTGATTCTGTCCCTTTCTGTTTTGTAAAATTCTTTTTCCTTCTCTTTCCTTTTATGTGCTTTTAATAGTTCACTCTCCAATCATTCCTTTTCATGAAAAAAGCTTTTGTCCATTTTCCCCCTTGTGCAAAGTAATACGGAACTTGAGTAGGCAGCCCCTTTCAATGATTGATATGGCAGAGTGCTGACCTCAAGCAGCTCGGACACTGAAAGGGGAGATAAGATGTAAGTGTCGCATGAATGTGAGAGATGCAATCAGTGATGAGAGTTCAGGGAAGGAGAAGGCATTCATCAGTAGAGAGCCAGTAAGAAGAGTTCATGGAGGACCCGGGCTAGAAGGCTAAGTATGGGAGGATTTCTGCAGGCAGAGGTTGAAAGGAGGCCACTAGGCAGGGGGAACAGCATCGGAAAAGGCATGGAGGCAGAAAAGGGAGAATATCTGGCAAAGAGTATTTGGGTGGGCACATGGGACATTTGGGGAGTAGTTGACGAGAAGGCTATATTATAGAGGACTGTGAGTACCATTCTAGGATAATATGAGGGGGGACCCAAAAAAACCCCAAATTATTTTTTTGAAGCGGGCCCCTTGTAGTACAGGCTTACCTGCTAGGTAAATATTCTGGGAACCTATTGGCATCAGTGCACTAGCTAGCATTGTTGTGAGAGGCTGCATTCAGCTTCAGTGATTTTTGGGGTTGTTTTTTTTTGAAAATCTTTCAACACATTTGACCATTTCATGATGGGTGATTTACGAGCACACCTGCCCACACCGCACTGAGTGTTCAGCAGTTTTTGACCAAAACCAGCATGACCCCTGTGCTCTACCCTCCCTATTCTAGATCTTGCCCCAAGCAACATTTTTTGTTTGTCTGTTTCTCCGGATGAAAAAAAGTCCTCAAAAGGAAACATTTTGCTGATGTGGAAGAGATGAAACAAAAAATGACAGAGGCACTAAAAGACATCAAAATCGAAGAGTTCAAAAACTGTCTTGGGCAGTGGAAAAAGCCTCTTGATAGGTGTATTGCATCAAAGAGAGAGTACTTTGAAGGTGACTGAAGTTTAAATATTTCAGAATAGATACACAATTTTTTATAAATAAATTCAGGGTTTTTTTTTGAGGAGGTCCTCTTTTGTATCTTATAGGTCATGGTAGGAAAGTGGCATTATCAGAATGTGAGTTAGAGAGCAAAGTCTGGTGACAAAGGTCAGGATGGACCAAAATGTAAGATGAGAAGGTGTGAAGACCAGTGGAGAAGCTATTGGGAAAGTCCAGGTCAGAACTGCTGCACTCCTGTCCTGTCCTTGAATTGTGGCAATAGAAATGGAACAGATCAAGTGTTTAAGAGATCTTTTGGAGGTGAAAGTAGCTGTCATCTTAGGTAAAGGAGAAGAGAACCTCAGAAGTATCTTTGAGCCTGAGCTTCAGGTAAGGGGAAGATGAGAAATGGGAGGTTATAAAGGAGACATGGAAGGTTGAGGGGTGGGGAGGGGCAGGAGTTCATTTCTATGTTGAAGCTTAGAGGTTCGTAGGATGTTCATGGAGAGGCTGGATCAGCGCATGCATTGCAATCTGGCTCATGACTCTGGAAAACAGAGTTGGAGATAAACAGTTGAAAGCATTTCACCTTTGGGCAAAACTTTTAGAAAGTATTGGCCTCCAAGAGTGAGGGGAATTATACTGAGCAGAAACCAGGTTATATTCTTTAACCCAACCCTATTCTGGCTTGTGGTGGATGCTCCAAAAAAAAACTAAAAAAAAAAAAAAAATGCATTCATTCATATGAGATGCTCAATATGTTTGCTGAATTAATGAAAGAAAAAAATGAAAAAAAAATGATGGGGTGGAGAATTTATGAAGTCATATATAGATGAATTAAAAAAGTAAGATTGGAGGCTCACTGTTGGAAGCATCACGGAGAATGTGTGCTCACAAATGTTCACTGTTTGATAGAAAAAAATAGCTGAAAGGTAAGGCTGGGCACAGTGGCTCATGCCTGTAATTTCAACACTTTGGGAGGCTGAGGCGGGAGGATCACTTGAGGTCACTGAGTTTGAGACCAGCCTAGGCAACATAGCAAGACCTCATCTCTAAGAAAAATTTAAAAATGAACTGGGCATGGTGGTGCTTGCCTGTAGTCCCAACTACTCGGAGGGCTGAGATGGGAGGATTGCCTGAGCCCAGGAGGTCAAGGTTGCAATGAGCTGTGATCTTGCCACTGTTCTCCAGCCCTCAAGCCTGAGAGACAGAGTAAAACAAAAACAAAAAAAAAAAAAGAAGAAGAAAAAAGAAAAATAACTGAAGCTGTACCACAAGTATGCTTCTTTGCATAGAGCAGCCAATGTGTCCGCTCTGTGTCCTGTGGGGATTTCTGGGACATTGCAGAGGTTTTCTGGCTTGTGAACCTCTGTTTCCTGGCTGCAGTTGGATTCTGGGCCATTTTTTGTTTCATTCAGTTTCAAATCAGAAGATCCTCTTGGATGTTGGCTTTCATCTGGGAAATGGAAACTATTTGTGCTGCCATGAAGGAAGCTTTCTGCATCTGGCAGGGTCTCCAGGCTGGAACCAGCACAAAGAGAAAATTAGGAAATAATCAAGCAGGTTGTGGTCTTGGTGTGTTTTATTGTTAATATTCCAGTTACTGGGAGGATGTCTAAAGCTCTTCCTGGTTTATTGCCTTGATAAATAAGAGGGAAAAAACCCCAGCAACACTCCATACAGCCCAAACACATCAACATGGGCATCCCCACAAGAAGGTCTGTGGACAAATCCGTGAAACTGCAAGAAGGTCTGGGTGATCAACATGGTCTGTCAGGACAGTTTTCCATTTGCTCACTACTCTGCTGGCACGGGCTTACAGCAGCAGAACAAAGCTTATTTTGTGCTTCCCAGAGCACCCCTGCTGTACTTTCGAGGGTTTTTCTTTTCCCAGACGCCTGCTTTAGGCCTCTTTAGCCCTTTCCTTCAAACAACCAAGTAAATCAGGCCACTGTGCTGCTGGCATTTGGAGTAATAAGGGGCCATCTCTATCTGATACTTCTAATTTTTCAAGTCCAGTGAAGGAGACAGAAACCCATGGGGTACACTTGAAGGATAGAGAGTACTCCCTCTGCAACAAAATGTGTCCCATCCAAAGGGCTTAAAGTACCTGAACTTCTACCAGGATATTTTTATGGTGTAGAGGTTGTCACTCCCACTGTTCCTGCTCTTGGGCTCCTTCACTCTGTTACTTCCTGTGAGTGGTCATCTGATAGGACCTAAGACCTCTGGGGACAGGAGGCCACCTCAGAAGGCAGCCTGCTGCATGTGCAAACAACATGGGTTATTTCAGAAATTTCCAGCTCCCATCAAATTAAAATCCGCTGCCCTGGGTTACATCAAATACTTCTCCCACCGATCTTTTTTTTCATAAATATTTGAAGAGAACTCGTGTGTCTCCATGTGCCAAACTAAACATCTTCAGATGTTTCTCACTAGTCATGATTACTAGCCCGGATTAAAGCAGACATTGTCCCTCCCTCTCTTCCTCCCTCCCACTTGCTCCTTTTTGAATTCCCACAGGTATTTCTGCTTTTTTATGTGCCAGAAACTGTGCTAGACACTGTTCCCCTCCATTATACAACTTGTACACTTTAAGGGAAAGTTGAGGACTGATACACAGATCATGGGAGGCTGTAAAAGTGCAAGACTTTGGAGTTATGTGGATCTGAATTCTAGCCCCAGTATGTCCTTCCTTTTACTTGATTTTATTTTTTAAAGTCTGCTTTGTTTTTTTTTTGAGTTGGAATCTCACTGTGTCTCCCAGGCTGGAGTGCAGTGACATAGTCACGGCTACCTCAGCCTCCACTTGCTGGGCTTAGGCAATCCTTCTGCCCCAGCCTTCCAAGTAGCTGGGACTACAGGCATGCACCACCACACCTGGCTAATTTTTTTTTAATTGCAGAGACAAGGTCTCGTCAAGTTGTCCAAGCTGGTCTTGAATCCCTGGGCTCAGGCATTCCTCTTGCCTCAGCCTACCAAAGTGCTGAGATTACAGGTATGAGCCACTGTGTCTGGCTACAAGTTTTTAAAAATTTTTAATTATTATGGGTATGTAATAGTTGTTCATATTTATGAGGAACGTGTTTTTGATACAAGCATACAATATATAATGCTGTGTCCTTTCTTTCAGCAGTGTGACCCCTTTAAGTTTCTTAACCATGATGAGCATCAGTTTCCTTATCCACAATATGAAAGCAATAATCCATCTCTTGCAGGACTATAGAGAATGTGTGCAAATTGCCTGGCATATCACCTGGACTGAACCAGAGCTCAATCATCAAATATCTGACCCATTGTGCCATGGCCTTAGGTCAAGTAAAAGCATGGAATAGACTTGACCGTCAAAATGTGTCAGCTACAAATCCAACCATCTGTGTGCTTGTTCAGCATGCCATCTGTGTTTTTATTCAAGTTACTGATAAAAATGTTGACCAAGACGTGGCCTGGGAAAGAGCCCAGTGACCCTCTCCAAGGACACTGCCCTCTTGTGCCTTCATTTTGTTAATAAGTGTTTTTTGGTCAGGGCCATTGAACTGGTTATAAGCAGAACCATGCTCTTTTCTGGTCTACATTTCTCCATTTCTTCCACATGGATATTGTGAGAGCTTTTGTCAACTGTCCTGCTGAAATCCAGATAGTCTACGTCTATATCATTCCCCTGATACAGTCATCAAAAGATCTCATTTCTCTCCAGTGTGTTCTCTTTTGAAAGACAAACACTCCTGGGAGGGCTAACATGTTGCATTAATTCACACTAAAATGTTAGTGGTCTAACAGGCCCTTTTCTATCCGACTCAGGTGGGAGTGGAGAGTCACTGGATCCTGGGGGAGGTGAAGGGAGGATTGTTAATATCAATTTAAAAAGTGTGAAGCCACAGCAGAATGGGGAATAAAAATGAGTCTTATTGATTTAGCAAATGAGCAAGAATAGACCTATGCACAGATCCACATTTTATATATAGAAAAAGACATGTCACCGATGACATTGCCTCTGAGGATTACAAAGCGTACTTGGAGATACGCTCCTTTCTCTGCTTCTGTTCTGGGAATCACTGAGCTCCACAAGTGTCAAATGCACCTTACATTCCCTTCCCCAGCCCCAGCCCCAGCAGGGAACAAGAGGGATGGTTGGAACCTATCATATATTCAAGTTTTGCATGACACTGAGATCCCCACTAACAGAGGACTCACAATACTACTGGCCACTGTTCTAGGCACTTTATATGCATGAACTCATACTTCTCCCAGCAAACCTATGAGGGAGGGACTATTATCATTCTTGTCTTACAGTTGGTGAAATTGAAGCTCAAAGAGGCTAAACAATCTGCTTAAATCACACAGTTATGCAGGAAACAGAGCCAAGGCTGTATCCTAGTTCTACTTAACTCTAAAGAGCTTTTAAGTTTCTAGTCAGATTGCACTTCCCAGTCTCATTTTAAGGATTTATTATTTGACAGTTGTGGCACTAGTGGGGGTTCTCGGGTTGGCCCAGAGAGACAGTACTGCTGGACCCCTTTTGGCCTCCCATTACCTGCTGTGTGCAAGCCCTAACCCCATGGATATTGCGTGAAACTATGTGTCCTCCTAGGTGGCCCAGCCACAGCACCGAGGGCCTTGGTTATCTGGAGTGGACTCTTCTAGTTCAACTTGCTGCTCACACCCAAGGAGACATCTGCTCTCTGGAACTCACACTGCTGAGAAGCTGCCCTTGAAATTGTTTTGGAAATGGGCGGTGGTGTCTTGGAACGGCTTGACTGGGGGCTGAATCTCATTACTGATAGAATTGTGACCTTTCAGCAGAATATGGAAAATGCCATGGATATAATATGCAAAAATGATGTCAGTGCTGTGATATGGGAGAAAAAGGGATGGCCCATGTGGGATATTTATTTTAATGATATCACCATCGTTTGTTATGTGGTTTGAATTAAATAGAAGTCTTTGAGTCTAAACTCCACCAGTGAGCTCTCCAAACATTCCCTTGTTTTGTCTGGTGTCATTTAGCACTCAATCTACTGCATTTCCTGGATGAACAGAGCCCTTGATATGACTTCTTTGTTCTGATGTCTTAAACCCAGAAATAAGGGGGCCTTTATTTTCAATCTAATTGTAGCCATATTGATCCATGATACAGGCATTCTTTAATGAGAGCAGGAAGGAATGCAATGGTCTAAATGAAGGAGACAGGCAAGATGGACCCCAATTACAGATGAGTTCACCTGGGCTGTTTAGAGTTGGAACACACACATGTACCTCTGTTTCTGTCTCTGACTCATAATCTGATGTCCAGATACAACAGTCTAGTGACAAATAGATTACAAAAATACAGATATGCTTACAGGACTCTTTGGCAAATTTCCAAATGTATGGCTGCCAGGTTGAACCCAAGGACCCTCGAATTCTACCAGGTGACTAAGCTGAGTTAAGCAGATGTCCCATAATGAGTCTCCAGCTGTTGCTCTGTCCAAGCTGTGACACTAGAAACGGTTTACTAATAATAGTCTAGCAATAAAATGGAAACAATAGTCCACATCCTCGCCTTTCATTTACAATGCCTTTTAATGTTTTATATGTATGTTACCTCACTTGACCTTTTTAACAAGGGTGAGAGACAATTGCCAATGTGAAGGGCATTTTACATACAAAGAAACAAACCCAGAGGGAGGGCACTTTCCCACAGACATGTATGTAGCTAGGGCAGCCTGGAAGCCTGGGTCCCTAAGTGCTAGGCCAATGCAGCTTCCTGGCCCAACTCCTACCCGGCTGGACATCAGGAACCAGATGATCCCATTCCCAGCAGAGTCTGAACTGGGCTCAAGTGCTCTGCACAAAGGGCCCGTCAAAGAAAATCTCACGTTCTTCCCACTCCAAAGGCCAGTGATGTGTTGCTGTAGGAACTGGCAGTTACCCTGGGCAGAGCTCTGGTTAAAGCACTCCAGGCATGCCAGGGCAGAGCCAGGTACTGTGGTAGTTTCCCAGGGCTGCCATAATCAAGTACCGTAGATGGGGAGGCTTAAACAACAGTAACTTACTTCCTCACAGTTCTGAAGGCTAGATCAAGATCAAGATGTTGGCAGGGTTGATTTCTTTCGAGGCTTCTCTCCTCAGATTGTAGATGACCACCTTCTCCCTCTGTCTTCACGTGGTGGTCTTTTGTGTTCTAAACTCCTCTTCCTATAAGGACCCGGTCATTGGATGGGGACCCATCCTAATGACCTCATTTTAACTTAATGACCCTTTTAAAGATCCTATTTCCAAATATAATCCCATTCAGACATACTGGGGATTAGGACTTCAACATATGAATTTTGGGGGACATAATTCAGCCCACAATAGGTGGCAAGAAGTATATAGTGTGTACGGAGAAACAAGAGGTACCCAGGGACCATGCCAGCTGCATTCATTCCACAGCACTGCTTTTTGCCTGCCCCTGAGCTCAGTTGACCATCTGCCCCGTCACAGCCAGGCAGGGTATCCCTGCGGGCTATGCAACCTTTACAACTCCCAGCAGATTGCCACCAATGCCAGTTCAACAGAGCTGAGAGAAAGAGGACAGCCTAGTTCCTGTTCATTTTGGTGTGCATAAAAATGACTTGAAAAACTCATTAAAGCCAGATGCTTGCACTTCATTTCAGAGATTCTTTGTGGGTCCAAGAATCTGCATTTTCAGCAACCTCCCAGGTGAGACCGAAGCGACAAACCCCATACTTCGAGTGGCACTGCCGTATAGCACACTGGGAATTTGTCTTCCTTAAATCCGGATCCACTTCAATTATTTATCAGTCTCTGAATTATGAACAACATATATTCTAAAAACTGTCTTCCTTAGGTTAGGACAAGAGCGCAAGTCAAGATATCATTGGTCATTGTATCGAACTGTGGGTGTCCAGTCCTTTCTCAGTTCTAAAATATTTTCAGTCCTCTTGTCTTTGGATAGGAGAAGCCCAAGAGGAGTAGAAACATGCCTGCCTCCATGACAACAAAGAGCATGTGACCCACCATATTTATTCTTTTTGCATACATACAATAGCAAGACAATCAATATTGCTGATGGTGGGAAATATCATGGTGCTGGCGGGACACACTTCCTGAGTGCTTATACTTGAGTATTTGTAGCTAAAAGAAGGGTCTGTGTTCTGAAATTTCATTTGAAAGCAGGTCATTTTGCATTCAGAACAGCTCTTCCAAAGAAATAGTTATAAATAGTCATTTCACAAAAGCCCATTTAACCTGTAACATGACTGAAGTATTTACATCATTCCTAACCACTGTGTCTTAGAGGAAAATGCTTGCCAATTTCCGACCCAGAGTACCCAAAGCAAACATTTCCTGCAATGACTTTGGTGGGGGAAGGGGAAAAGAATGAAGCAGTAAGCCAAGCTGAGATGTTGGGGAGTAATTTGTGAGAAAGCCGGACTGTCAGGACTGTGGGGATCAGACTCAAATACTCTTGAACTTGCTCCTTTGTTGGAGCTCTTTACTGTATGTTGATTATTTGCTAACAGATGGTATGAACATTATCATTTTCTGTTCTCTAATTCATGTGGTGTTAATCTTGTCTCCTAAACTAAATTACAGTCTTCACAGCCTAGCATTATGTATGATTTCTCCACTGTCTTTTGAGGAGGCCTCTTGAAAAATCAATTGATACTCTTTTATGCCTGGTAGGTTCTTGCAGGCCTCAGCTACCTGGTTACAAGGAGCAGTGAAATGGGATTGTGAGATTAGTTTGAGGTTTACCAGGAGGGATAGGAGGTAAAGGCATTGAAGGGGCTAGCAATGGCAAGAGGCCAGACAAAAGTTTTGCTGGTCATGTTCTGCCAGTCGGTTAACGCCAAAGAGAAAAGAAGAAAGAACAAAATTATTTCCTTTGATTTCACAGGAAATCAGACTAAAGAAGGGTTGTCTAAAAATAGTTTTATTCACTACCACTTGTTTGTATGGTGCCAGGATAGGTTGACGTGGGATCATGGAGAAAGATCAGTGAAATTACTAGAGATTATGGAATTGAATAGAACCACTGCCCATCCTAAGAGCTCCCTGCAAAAGCAGTGGGCTTTCACTGTAGTGGAATTAGTTGGACTTGCCCAACAAGGCCTCCTTGTTTCTGACCTGGCTGTGGTGGTCTTGTTAATGGCATAGCCTACAAGTTATTCAACTCCAAAAGCTTTGAACTTCAAGTACTCCTAAGTTCGGAAAATAATAAGAAATTGCCTTAATTTAAAATTGTCATAATTTTATCTCTTCTGTTTGCTATCAGAAAAAGATTTTTTGTTATTCGGAAAAGAACACCAAACTAATAGTCAGAATATCTGAGTTCTGACTATTAGTTCAATGTGTGGCATTAAGGAATTTAATTTACCTCTTGGTATCTCAACCAATGGTCTTTAAGGTTTTTTTTCTACTCTCATATTCTGTAATTCTATTATTATGCTTTGGAGTTAACCAGAGAAATACTACTACAGAAAATGATAATAGGCAAATAACATTAGGGAAGGAGAGAAGTGTGCCCATTGTCATCATCTCTATGCCACATTTTCCTGGAAGTTCAAGTTGGTGCATTAAGGCAAGGTAAAGAAGCAAAATGTACAAATGTTGAAAAATAGGAAATAAAACCGATGACACGATTGTATGCAAAAATATGAAGTCCAAACAAATCAAAAAAAAATTAGAATTAACAAAGTGAGTTTAGCATGAGCTAGACCTTATGACAAACTAGGAAAATTGATTTCATTTTTAAACACTAACAATAAACAGAAAATAAAACAATAATGTAAAAGGTTCTGTTTAAATCATATAAAAAAATAACAAATGCTTAAGAGTAAATCGAACAAAGATATGCAAGACTCCTTTGTATATAAAGAAGCATTAATATAAGTTAAAACTAAATAAATGGAGGGTGGGGAGATACCATGTTTATAGATTGTCAATATTGTAAAGATGTCAGTTCTCTCCATATGTATATTTGTATATATACACACACACACGGATATATATAGTCAATGCAATTCCAATCCCAATTTTAAAGTCCCAACAAAATTTATGAAGAAGAAAAAATGTGGGAAGACTTTTAAGGCAGGGTGGCACACAGAGCACTGGATAAAAGATGGTCTTTTATTAAGTGATGCTGTATCAATTGGATATCTGTATGGAGAAAAAATAAAGTCATTCCGTTCTCCCATATTGAAACCAGAAATTCCAAATAGATTGAGATTTAAAGGTGAATGGTGAAACAATTAGAGACTTCTAGAATAATATCTTTGTGACGTTAGGGCAAAGAAAAATTTCTTAAATAGAACATCAAAAACACTAACTGCAAAGTGAATATTGATAGAAAAGGAAGAGAAACCAGGACAGAGAACCAACAAACACCAGTTAAAGTCAGAGGAAATGCACCAAAAATTTTAACATAGAAAAACAACCGGCCGGGCTCGGTGGCTCAGCCTGTAATCCTGCGCCTTTGGGAGGCTGAGGTGAGTGGATTACCTGAGCCCGCGGGTTCGAGACCTGCCTGGGCAACGAGACCTCGTCTCTACAATAAATAAAAAAATCAGCCGGGTGTGGTAGCGCATGCCTGTAATTCCGGCTGCTTGGAAGGCTGAGGCGGAAGGATCGCCGGAGCCCAGTGGGTCGAGGCTGCGGTGGCCGGAAGCGGCCACTGCACTCCAGTCTGGGCGATAGAGTGAGACTCCAACTCAAAAAAAAAAAAAAGGGAAACAACCAGAGAGTATGGAGGAAAATTAAGATGCGTGGAGTGAGAGAGATTGAGGAAAGAGACTGCTATCAGGAGGGAGAGTTCACAGTGTTGAATGCTGCTGTGAATGTCAGTAAAATAAGGACCGTGAAGTGTCTGCTGGGTTTAATGAAAGGAAGGGACATTGGTGAGAGCAGTGGGTGTGCAGGGGAAACCCCAGGGAGAGTTGCAGGGGCTCAGGAGTGGAGGGCGGTCAGGGAGGAGCCAAGAGTAGAGACCAGACTTCCAAGTCTTTTGTCTTTGAAGAGGTGGTGAGAGTTGAAGTAATCATTACAGTGGTGGGAGTTAAGAGGGATTATTGTTATTTTTCAAGGAGAAAGTCTTGAGTGTGCTTAATGCTGATGAGAAGAATTATAGTGTGAGGGAGGTGGTACTTGAGAGAGAAAAGGGTTGGGAGGGAGGTAGCAGGAGGGCCCAGAGAAAGCAGGAGTCATGTGATGTCTCTGAAGCAGGCCAAGGCACCAGGCTTAGATGCCTGAAGAACCTCTCCTTTGGTAACAGGAGGCTGGAAGAAAGGATTTGAATGAAGGCATGTTTGCCTGTAGGCTTGGTGTCAGGAGTTGAGTGGTTTTCCAATTGATGCATTCTGTTTGCTTCCTAAATCCTGCTGCTAGTAACAATTATTAAAACTTGCTACATACTACACAATTCCTCATTCCAGGCAATCCATCTACATTAATTCATTGTATCCTCTGGACAGCCCTGTTATCTCTATTTTAAAGATGAGGAGAGAAAATCATGGGAATAACTAATTTGCCCAATGTCATATGGAATGTAGATTCACACCACATAATTCTGGAGCCTCCACTCAGCCTCTTTCTCACTCACATTTCATCTTTGCTCTGTGAAGAAGAGGATTAGATTATAAAAGATGCAGTGAGTGCCCCCTAAGAAAATAGTTCTTTGTTTCTGTGATAGTTCACTTAGTATGATGGTCTCCAACTTTATCTGATTTGCTGTGAAGTCTGTGATTTTGTTCTTCTCTATGGCTGTGTAATACTCCATCATGTATATGTACCACATTCTTTATCCAGTCCACTTTTGATGGACAGTGGGGTTGGTTCCATGTTTTAGCTATTGTGAATACAGTGGTAATAAACATACATGTGTCTTTTTTTGTAGAATGGTTTATGTTCCTCCAGGTATATTCCCAGGACAAGGATTGCTGGATTATATGGAACGTCAATTTTGAGTTCTTTTAGGAATCAAGGAAAGACAGAATGTGCTCTTCTTTCCAATTATTCTTGGAGAAAAGGCTAGAGGGAGATTCCAACTCCCAAGTTGTCTTTAGAAGTGGATAAGTGGCGGGTAAATAGGATATACTGGACCTATGAACAGAAGTGGTGAAACCATCCAGTAGGAAGGGGCGGAATGAAATTGTGGACTTAGTGACCAAATTAAGCAGCTTTAATTTTATAAGAACATTGTACTTCATAGAGAACTACTGTGACAGTTGGTGTTATGTATTCCCTAGGCAGGCACTCGGGGGCCCTGTGAGTCAAAGCTATGACTCAAATTTCCAGTCTCAAAGCTGATCAGACATAAATATTCTCCCAGTCGCCACAATCCCCTGCACATTAATGCACACTTTTGAAAAATTCTCGTTGATTGACTGATTGACCAAATGACTGGCATCTTTTCCAAACACAAGCTAGCTTTTAAAAATTGAAGTAAGATTGGAGCAGCCTAAGAAATTTTCATAAAGAAGAAAACACGCTCCATGAATTTCCAAAGTGTGCAGATGGTACCAATCTTGTGTGTACAGTCAAATGTTGATAGGATGTTAATGAAGCAGAAGATCACCAGGGACTCACAGTGTGACCAGGAGAGAAGTATTGAATTTGCAAGTGATTAAATACAAGTGAACTAATGCAGAGGAAAGAACCCAACTGTCTCATGAATGACTAATGTGTAAATAATTGTCACAACCCAGAGAGTGTTTAGGAATCATCTCTAAAAGGTTCAACCTGTTGACCTCCTGGAACCAGTAAAACCGGCCAAATAGTAAACATTACTAGACAAGGTGTTGAAAAAACAAGGAGATTGCTCTAGTCTACATAATTTCCTCCACACTTAAAATTCTGTAGTGAATAAGTCATACTTACCACCTCCAGAATAGATCAGAATGAGCATGTAAATGCATGTTTACAATTTGCACGGATTTATTTCTGCAGAAAGGGCAATGATACATCTGGTGCAGGAAGGTGTGAAGCAGGGACAGCTTGGGAGGGGTTTCTTGAGGGAGGGCAGTGAAGATGAAGAACACAAACCTGTTGAAAGGAAAGAAGATGTGGAGTAGGACAATTTTGCAGAGGGTCAAATAAGAAGAATAAGGTCAGGGTGGGGTTGGGGTGGGGGACACAACATCAATCAGGGTACTGATCTGAAACCAGGCAAAGTGGGGCCCAAAGGGAGGCTCAAACTTTACCTGTGTATACTTCATCCTGAATTGTACCCCACATCTTTATAATAAAATTTTAAAAAGAACAAGAAGTTCAGAATAGAAACTGAGAAAACTCAAGCAAGACTAGAGGATGAGGGATGGTTGGAATGGCATAGATAAAAATGGTTCAAAACTAAAGTCATGGGTTTCAATTCTCTTTTATGATACAGATGTGGTAGTTGGAAGGGCAGGTGTATGTCAGGACCACGTTGGGTTGTCTTGAGGAAAATGGGTACTTTCACCTGATAATCCTGACACTTCAGAGGTGATACCAGTTTTGTTTTGTTTTGTTTCTTTCCCTATGTGATGCACCTTGCAGCCTTTGTCAGACACCAAGCCCTGGATTGAATGAAACTAGTCTCTGTGCAAGTATGTAAATTATCGTGGTAAGCTAAATGTGAATTTCTGGAACCTAAAAACACACCTTGACTTGAATGTAGACTGAAAACATCTGTGACATTATCATAAATTATCTGGCCCTACACATTTTATGTTCCTCATCCTAATGCTTTTTTCATAGGAGAGATAGACAAAATGGAGGATCATTTTTCCTTCAGAACGATCACATGCTTTTGCCATCTCACATGAAGAAAGAAATACTCCCTGTTTTCTACTCTATTAGAGCTCTGTGCAGTCTTTCCATCTGTTCAGTTTGTGGTGAATTGCATGTCAAGTGAACTGATGAAAATGGCCAAATTGGCCTCTAAAAATTCCACCTAATATTCTTTAGATGTCCTTAGCTAGAGGAATTGCTACATTCTGATTGCTGCTTTAGGGCTTTTCTTTCTTGTTTTATGTCTGCTAACCAAGATAATCATAAAATGATCTGACATTTCATTTAAAATCTTCTGTGAAATAACTACCAGATATTATGGTTTTATATCATTTAACAAAGGTCTCTGCCCTTATGATTAATTTCTTCTACATATTTCTCTTTGTAAACATTGCCCATTGTCAGACATTATAGGGAAGTAGTCTTTTCGAGATGTTTCCATTTTATTCCTGCCTCTCCGTTGTACTTGGGAGTCAGAGATGCTATATTGTCTCTTCCGTCTCAGAATAGAAACTATTTTGAGGTTACATTTTATGTGCCATTTTTAATAGAGAAGAAAGAAGATTTGATGGACTTTTTTTGGGGGGCAGGGGTCAGAGTCTCACTCTGCTGCCCAGGTTGGAGTACAGTGGCATGATGACAGCTCATCACAGCCTCCAACTCCTGGGCTCAAGTGATCCTCCTGTCAGCCTCCCAAAGAGTAGCTGGGATTGTAGGTGCATGCTGCCACACCTAGCTAATTTTTAAATTTTTTATGGAGATGAGGTCTCATATTGTTGCCCAGGCAGGTCTTGAACTCCGGGGCTCAAGTGATCCTCCTGCCTTGGCCTCCCAAAATGCTGGAATTACAGACAGGAGTCACCACACCTGACTGATAGACTCTTATTTTTATAAAAAGAAATTACCTTAATATTTCTTTCCAAGAGAAAAAATGACTTCTCTCAGAATGCATATCTACTTCTCATATCTGGGGGATCTTGTGCCTAATAGCATGCATAGCTGTTGTTTAATATCTTTTCATTTTGAGTGTTAGAGTTAGTAGAAATAAGAATCTTGGGGAAAGAAAATGATTACATATACTTTGTAGTTTAAGATCCTCAGTATAGAATTGAGAATCAGGATTTCTTTTCTAATAAATTCCATTCAGAAAGAGAAAGACGCTTTTTTAGGAAAAAAAAAAAAATCCAGGTACAGCATGTCTGCTTTGTGTGGGAACTTGAGTGCTGTCCCAGTCAAATTTCCTGTGATCCGTGGAGAAAGGGAACATCATCTGCCCTGTGTGGTTCAGTTCACAGAAGGAATTGTTGAGATATAAATAATCATCACACAATCCATGTAGGTCTGGATGCCAGATATAGATGAGGTCACAGGCATTTGGTACACTCAGGTGGCATTGCTTTTTTGTTTGTTTGTTTGTTTGAGTTGGAGTCTCACTCTGTTGCCCAGGCTGGAGTGCAGTGGCACACTCATGGCCACCCCAGCATCAATCTGCTAGGCTCCGCTATCCTTCCACCTCAGCCATCCAAATAGCTGGAACTACAGGTGTGCACTACCACACCCGACTAATTTTTTACTTATTGTAGAGACGAAGGCTCGCCAAGTTGCCTGAGCTGGTCTCAAACCTACAGGCTCAGGCAATTCTCTTGCCTTGGCCTCCCTAAGTGCTGGGATTACAGACTGAGCCATCAAGCCTAGCTGGCCTTGCTTTTTGCATTAAATCTGTATGTTTGAGTTCTGGGACCCCTTTTGGTGTTTGCCGATACCTAGGTAAACTTGTGTTAGGTTTCAAATAACCTGCCTTCTCTATTTTAGCTACTAAAGCAAAATCTCTTTGGAGAATGGAAGGTACTTAATAGAGGTATTAGAAGCATCAAGAAAGAGGCATGGAGTGTCAAGCCCTCTTGCTGAGGGTGGGGACGGGAAGGGGGGAGGGGAAGGGGGAGAAGGAGGAGAGAAGAGTGCCCTATGAGGCCTGTGAAGACATATCATATGGGGTCCCAGGGCTGGACTAGTCAAGGAGAATTGTAAGCCCTGGATATTAGAAATCTGCATAGCAAAGGTTGGAACAGGTGAGTGGGGATAAACTTCAAAACCTAGGCCTGAGTTGAGATGGTAATTAGAAGAATCATTAAAAAGAGAGCACTATGGTGCCAGGGGTCAATTGGAGGCATTCTGGGAGACACGACTAGGATCCTTGCCCATAAATAAGAGACAAAACAAGTGAAAGTCAAGTGAGACATATTGGGGAGCACACAACAGACATTTTCTTAAATGCCAGGTTATGTGTCTGATTCTGTTTCCTTGATTAAGGTTTGCCAGGTTAGATTTTCAAAGCCTGTCTACCCTGAGATGTATAAATTGGTTAGCAACTCCTGGTCCAAACAGATGAACTTCCTTCCAGGCACAGATCTAGACAATTTTCTACCAATGAGATAGGAGTTAAAAACAAACAAGCAAACAAACGTTGTTAAAATAACTAAGTGCAAAATTTGATAGGGTTTGTAACTATTATATTTAGCTAGATGATCTAAGTATAGAAAAAATTTAAGAAACACTCATGAAAGATAAATTATGATTTAACTTTTGGATTTTCTGCTGTTGTCAGTCACTGCTCAATATAATTGCTCTTAAAGGTGTTGAGTGAATTCCAGAATGTCCTGGGTTTTGTTTCCAGCTCCTGAATTGCCTCCATGCAATTTTGTTCCCACAACACTCACAGAAGCCTCCTGTCCAGCCTGTGCTTGCCATGGGTCAGGAGAGATCACATTTGTGGACTTGTCAGGGGAAAGCCCTCACCCATCCTCAGATGTTTGTTCCCTTTATCTTTATTGGCCTAAGAGGAAGAGAAAGGAGAATTCCAAGCTTGGAAAATATCTATTACTTTTCTGTTAAGTATTTTACCTTTTAAGTCATTATTAGCATGTCCTATCACCTTATCTAGAAACACTGTTCATGTCCTTAATAATGGCTTTCAGAGGGTCTTGGTACATAGAGAATTGGCCAGATTAACCTGATTTCTATTAGAGTTTTAAATTTTTTATTTTAAAATTGTCTTATTAAGGTGTAATTTACTTAAAATTCATAGATTCAAAATGTATAGCTTGATGAATCTCGATAAATGTATGCCCAGGACACCCATACTTCTAACAAGAGAGAGATCATTTCCATCATTCCAGAATGCTCCATTTGCTTCTTGCAATTATTCCCCACTCCCCAAAACCAAAGTCTTCTGTCACTTATTTGCCTGTTTTAGAAGTTAATCAAAATGCAGTTGTGTAGTATTTACTCTTTTGTGTCTGGCTTATTTTGTTCAATATACTGTTTTTTTAAAAAATCTGTGTTTTGTTCATTAGTAGTTCATTCCTTTTTATGGCTTTTTATGTATGCATAGGGGGCAGAGTCTACTTTATACAGCTATGCCCTTACTATTAAGGAGATTTTAATAAAGGTCTGACTTTTGTCTTCCAGGGCATTCTTGCATATTCCATTAAGACAGAATAAAATTTTCTAACATCTTTTTTGGCCGAAACAAACTGAGATTTCTATACGATTTAAGTTACAATGAAAAATAAATTAAATCATTGGCTTAAAAGCAAGACATATGTGTTGAATTGTAGTGCACTGACTGATTTTAGAACATATTTTTGCTGCCAGTTAAGGTTATATATGGCTTGACTCTTTCACATGAAATCTTTTGATTCCAGAAGAATTACCAAATGCTAGAATTTGTGGATATAATCTCACAATTTTTCTTTTCAAGTCCTTAGGCTTTGTGTTAGAGCAGGGATCCCCAACTTCCAGGTCAGAAACCAGTATCGGCTTGTGGCCTGTTAGGAACCAGGCTGCATAGAGGGAGGTAAGCAGCAGGTGAGTGGGCAAATTTTCATCTGTATTTATAGTTCCTCCCCATTGCTTGCGTTACTGCCTGACCTCCACCTTCTGTCAATTCAGCGGTGGTAATAGAGTCTCATAGGAGCGTGAACCCTATTGTGAACTGGGCATGTGAGGGATCTAGATTGTGCACTCCTATGAAAATCTAATGCCTGATGATCTGAGGTGGAGCTGAGGTGGTGATGTTAGCGCTATCTCCCATCACCCCCAGGCAAGACAATCTAGTTTCAGGAAAACAAGCTCAGGGCTACCACTGATTCTGGTGAGTTGTATAATTATTTCATTATATATTACAATGTAATAATAATAGAAATAAAGTGCATAGTAAATGCAATGTGTTTGAATCTTTCTAAAATTATCTCCCGACTCATCCTGGTTCATGGAAAAATCGTCACCCTCAAAACCAGTCCCTGATGTCAAAAAGGTTGGCAACTGTTGTGTCAGAGTATCTGGTACCAAGACTTCTGCCAGTGATTTTTAAAGTTCTTGTGTTTTCACATAAATTATAAGCTTTAGAATGCAATTTTAACTATTAGGATACCGTTGAGAAGGAAATAGGAAAAATTCAACACATATTTGTTAATCATTTGGTTGACACATAGACAGGTAAGCTGTTATTCCTCTCCTCCCAAATGTGTAAATCTAGTAGGGGTAAAATACATGTCCAGGCCGGGCTCAGTGGCTCAGCCTGTAATCTGCACTTTGGGAGGCCGAGGTGAGTGAATTGCCTGAGCCTCTGAGTTCGAGACCTGCCTGGACAACTTGGTGAGACCTCATCTCTACAATAAATAAAAAAAATTAGCCGGACATGATAGCGCGTGCCTGTAGTTTCAGCTATTTGGAAGACTGAGGCAGAAGGATCGCCAGAACCCAGCAGATAGAGGCTGCGGTGGCCGGGAGTGTGTCACTGCACTCCAGTCTGGGCAACAGAGTGAGACTCCAACTCAAAAAAAAAATTATATATATCCAGAAAGATCTATAATGCAGAGTAACAGCAACTGCAGGCGACAGTCAAAGAAACTGTTATAGGAGTTCACCAGGAAGAAGAGTTGGTATTCAATCTGGTTCCTAATAGAAAGGTAGGACAACCCAGGCATGGTGGCTCATACCAGTAATCCTGTCACTTTGAAAGACTGAAGTGGGGGGATTGCTTGAACCCAGGAGTTTGAGATTAGCCTGGGCAGCATAGCAAGACTACATTTCTAAATTAAATGTGTAAATAAGTAAATATATATAAGTTAATGTAAGTTAAAATATATATTATATATAATAAGAAAAGTAGCACTTTCAGTAAATCATGAAAGAATTAAGGACATGCCAGGCAGAGTGAATCTTCTTTTTATTCAGGGGCTTATCAGGTGTCAGGAGTACGCTACCCGCATTATATATCAGGTCTCATTCTCACAAGATCCCTAAGAGTGTGTATTATTATTCTGTCTTTGTGAACAAGCAAGTCAATGATCATAAGGTTAGGTAAATTGGCCTAAGACTTACAACTCCTAATTGACAGAACTGGGATTTGAACCCATGTTTGTTAAACTCCAAAATCTATACCCTTGATGCTGATGCTGTGCTGCTAGACTCTCCCATGTCCCGCAGCTGAGGTGTCTCTTTGATCATTGCTACCCTCTGTTGGCATCCTGGTCACTTCCCATCTTCTCAGAGGATTTTGGCATGAAGACTACAGCTTTCCTCTCTGTCCCATGTCCTGCCATCAATCCCTGGATCACTGCAGTGCCCATGTGGATACATGGAGCTACACCCTTGGGTCTTGATATTCTTATCTCCAGCAGTTTCTTCTTTCCTTTTTTGCTACCCTGTTGCATCTCCATACCCCATGCCTTGTCATCACCCAGGACGTCTCACCTCTGAAAACTTGATCTCTAATATCCCCACTTCTGGCCACAAGCTCACATTCTCTTGGCTTTGCTCCTCCCAAGCCTGCTCTTGATCATAGCTGCTATGCACTCACAGCTTCCCTTCTCCCAACCTAGCAGTCTCTTCCTTGTCTAACTTTTTGACTCAACTTGGGCCACAAGATCGATCCCCCAAACCAGGATCTTTCTCACAAACATTCTCAATTATTTTAACCCCTGCCCCTTCCCCAACCCCTGCCTAGCCTAGCAAAAACCCTTAGATCCATTTGACAATTTGTCACTACGCCACTGAGTGTCACTGGAACACATGACAGAATATATCAGATACCCTAACAAGCTCTTGGTCTCTTACCTCAGTGGGACCCTCAATACTTTTTGAAAATCCCTTTGCTTGTCATTTGTCAGTCTTTTATTTCTTACTTGACAACACTTTCAAAACTTTATTTCTCTCCTCAAATTCCCTACCCAACTCCAAATCATTACCCTTGGTCAAAGTCTTATCCTATTTCACTAAATTCATCAGATGAGAATTATATTAACTTTCTGAAAGACACACCAACATGTTGATTGCCTGCATGCCTCTCTCATCATCCTCAGGCATGCTGGGTGAGGCATGTCACCTCAGGTCCACGGGTCACACAGTCATTCACACACTTAATCCCATTTCCTCTAATCAGAGGATCTTGTAATTATTCCTTTCTCTCGTACATCTTCAAGTCCCCCCTCCCCCATTTCACTATCGCTTTCTTTCCAGCTTCTAAATGTGCACAAGGACCTTGTCTTAGTCTGTTTGTGTTGTTGTAAGGGAATATCTCAGTTCGAGTAATTTATAAAGAAAAGAGGTTTATTTGGCTCACAGTTCTGCAGTCTCTACAAGAAGCATGGTGCCAGCATCTGCTCCTGTTGTGGGCTTCAGGCTTTCTCTACTTATGGCAGAAGGTGAAGGGGAGCTTGTGTGTGCAGAGATCACATGGTGAGAGAGGAAGAGAGAGAAAGGGAAGTGTCAGGTTCTTTTCACAACCAGTTCTCACTGGAACTAACAGAGGAAGAACTCACTATACCCTTCCCCTCCTGCCAATTAATGTCCACAGAGGGCATTAATCTATTCATAAGGTGACTGCCTTTCTGACCCAAACATCTCCCATTAGGTCCCACCTAATTGGGATCAAATTTCAAAATGAAGTTCAGGGAGACAAACACCCAAACCATAGCAGACCTCCTGCCCTAAAAAGATGCCAGTTGGCCTTGGGTTATCTGCAGCTCCATCTCTCCCATTTCCTTCTCAGTCACGTTTCTTGAAAGAATACCCTATATTCTGCACTTATTTTATTTCCTCATCTAATTTCTCCTTAACCCTCTGCAATCTGGCTTCTACCCCCATCACTTTATGGAGATTTCTTTGATAAAAGACATCAATGATTTCCAAAACTAATGGATATTTTTCATCTCCTCTCATCCTGGCTTTCCCTATCACATTTGATCCCAATGGCCACTTGCTTCTTGAACTCTTTGTTCTTCTGAGACCTGGGACACTGCTCTCTCCATCCCCCACTTTTCCCCTTTAGAGTATCTATATCCTTTTGGGGCCTCAAGCTCCTCTGTTCCCCTCACACTCCAACACCAGTTAAAGCCCAATCAATCATCACCATAGGGCACCAGAGCTTGCTTTCACCCCTCAAGTCACCAATGACAATTGATCCTCAACCCCACTCTCACCTCTCCAGCCCGACTTCCTGGCCTGATGTTCATGATCTCTTATTTGAACTTTTGCAGGAGCCTCCAGTCTCTCATGTTGCCTCTTCCTTTTTAATTCCTTCTGCACACATCACTGTGCGATGAAGTGCAAGTTCCTTCTGGTGCAGGATGAGGCTCACCACGCACTGTGGCTGCCAGTGTCACCTGCCCACACAGCCTCTTCCTCACCATGGGCTCACAAGAACCTTTCACTACAAACGCCAAGTTGGTTCAGGTATCTACTGTGCCTCAACAGCTCACCTTGCCTTTCTCCAACCAGCACATTCCCATCAATTCTTTATGATTCAGCTCAGGTGTCCTCTCCTTAGGGGGCTTTTCTGACCCTCAGTTTGACCTTTGAGCCTCCTTTTAAGTGATGTGCTCTGCACACATACCCATTTATCAATTACCATGCTATACTGAAGTATTTGCTTCTCCCTTAAGACATAGTTTCTACAAGTGCAAGGTCTCTGTTTTGTTTTCTCTTTCTGCCTAGTGCCTCAACTGGGGACTCTGCCCAGGGGTCCTTTGGACATGCTCCTAGGGCATAGGGGTCAGGGTTTTTCCAGTTTCTCCCCCATGAAACAGAGCTGCCCCTACTGTTGGTGGGCTCTGGAAAGGAGCGTAGTGGAAAGAAACAGGACATTGTAGTCAGTTGGTATTTGATGGGTCTCAGTAAGCTTGCTCCCTATTTGGAGCCAGTTAGTAAATAGACGCTGAAGTCAGAATATCAGCTTTATTACTGAGAGAGGCTAATTTAAAACATGTGGCTAGGTGTGTGTGGGGGCAGCAATACCTTCCTTCTTCTAGTCTCCAGCACCAGGCAGACTCTTGCACACACAGGTATAGATAACCTTATCATGACCATGACCCTCACCCCCACCCCAGCACCAGGAACTACCTTTCTATTTGTGGCCTAGAGAGAGACAAACTGGGTGCTTTCTGCAGGCAGGCCATTCCCAAAGAGAGAAAGAGAGATATTGTGAGAGATTGTGTGTGCGTGTGTGCGTGCTCGTGTGTGTTGAGAGAGAGAGAAAGAGAAAGAAAGAGAGACAGAGAGACCAAGCCTGCAGATCCACTCCCAGGAGGTAGAGAGAGACCCAAGATATTATCTAACCCACTCAGAAAAAAACCATCAGGAATCTTTGCCATTCAACTACCTTGCTAGGCCTCAGTTTCTTCATTTATAAAAGCAGATACTTGTATCTACTTCTCTGGGTGATTGTGAAGTATAAACGAACAGCCCATGACCTCTCTAGGCCTCGGACATGGTGGAGCTCTCAATCACTGACCATACCTTGTGGGGGGATTCCTAATGAACTCCCTCACTCTGGGAGAGAACTCCACCTGGATCCAGAGTGATTTCCTTTGCTGTCTTTTTCTTATTCACTCTCTGTTACCATATGTGTAGGCATCTTCCTCCTTCATCATATATTACTGCTTGATAGGGTCCAGAGCCCACCACCCCAATGAATGAGCACACATTAACAGGTGCGAAGAGACCCTTAGTCACAGCGTCCTATGGATTGAGAGTCGAGTGATAGGGAGGAAAAAAAATCCCAGCAGGGAGATATCATAGGTGGGGAGGTGATAGGTATGTGAATATACAGCTTGACGTGGAAAGAGATAAGAGGGAATGCCTTCAGGAGGTTTCACAGGGAGAGACTGAGAAGTCTTGGTGTCAGAGGAAAGGAGGCACAGAGGAGGAGGGGCCTGATGATGACAACCTACCCATGGATGGAAAGTTGGGGTGGCACGGAGTTGCTTTGGACAGCAGTTGAGAGTAATGATAAAGGGTTTGGTTTAAGCTGGTTGGATTTGAAGAGTCCACAGAACAAATCAGTGAGGATTTCTATCAAGTGCTCTGAAGTGGAGTTCTAGAAGTAGGGGGAGAGATGGAGCCGGTTGAAATTTGGAAGTCACCTCTAAAATACTTTTGTCTGAAGTAATGTCTTAGTGTGCTCGGGCTGCCATAGCAGAATACCATAGACTAGGTGGCTTAAACAACAGAAATTTATCTTCCACAGTTCTGAAGGCTGAAGTCCAAGATCAAGGTGTCTTAGGTTTGATTTCTCCTGAGGTTCTTTCCTTGACTTGCAGATGGCTGCCTTCTTGCTGTGTCCTCAGGTGGCCTTTTCTCTGTGCCTCCTGGCATCCTGGTATCTCTTTCTCTTCTTATAAGGACACAAGTCTTATTGAATTAGGGCCCCACCCAATGGGCCTCATTTTAATTTAATCACCTCTTTGAAGGCTATATGTCCATATACAGTCACATTCACATCATAGGAATTTTTGAGGGAACAATCTGGTTTATAACAAGTGGTCTTCAGTGAAATGTCTCTAATATAAATGTACACCAGATCTCCTCCAGCATTCTGGAATCACCCCTTTTTTTTTCATTCACAACAAAATTCCAACAGCACTCCTCAGCAGGAAGCCTGTGCCCCCTAGTAGGCTCCCTCCCTGAATGTTCCGGAGATGACTCTGGAAATGATTTTATGCTTCCATCAGCTACCTGGACATCATGGTCATCCCTTGCTCAGATGTCTGCCCTGGGCTCCTCTTTGGTCAGATGTTGTGTATCATTCTCAAGTTCTGCCCTTTGCCTTTCCCCGATCTACTCAAAGCATGGACACAGCTCCTACCTCAATTCTCCAAAACATGGTCAACGATAGACGCCAAGTGTTCAATAAAAGTTTAACAAAGACTTGGCTCTAGCAAAACACAGAAAATGCACATCTGAGCTTGAGCGAGAGATTACTCAATCTCTTTGTGACTCAGTTTCCTCACTTGTAAAGTGGGTGTAATAAGAGAACTTTCCCCTAGAGTTGTAAGGGTTACATGTGCTCATTAATATAAAGTATGTTAATAGATTAGCCTATACAAGTATTGATGGTGGTTGTGTGGTATTTTAGTAGAACTGATAAAAAAAGGAAGACTTAAGTCAAAATCAGATATCATGACCAGAATCCATGAGTCATGCTGCCCCAGGAAGCTCCTATTGGCTGTTGTCCTATTTTGCTCTTAAAGTAAGTATCTTAAAATTGTTGAAGTTGAAAAAAACGGGCAGGTTGTCTAATAGCAGTCCTTGTCCCAGTCCTTTCTGAATCTCTGCCCTGCCTGAGTCCAGTCAGAGGGAGAAGGGGCACTCGGCATTTTCCTCATCTCTGCAGATGTCTAGCTCTGCCCTCAAGCCCACACTCGTCTCAAGCACCTGCCTTTGGATGACTTTCTGGTTCAGGTCTTTCCCAACAGTTAAGTAACACTCTCATGACCAAGAAAACATAGGCTTCCTTCCAGAACAAAGGGAAGAAAAAGAGTTCCACCTCTACCCTAAAATGCAGAATCACTTGCAGTCTCCCAAATGACAGTTTTTCCAAAGTTAGCAATTTAAAAATATTCACTCTAGGAATAAAGCTGAAGCTTTCAAACGTGCAGTTTTTTCTTTCCACCCAAACACCACAAAAGGACAATGACAGATCGTTTTATCCATTCCATCATGCAGTAGACATACATGTTTACTTCTAGTGTTCTCAGATAGGTCTTGAACTTCAGCCGCCAAGAAAGAAGTAATTAGTGTGGATGGTGTGTGCAGGCAGGGAGAAGACCCTTTCGGGAATATTTAATCTCCCTGACCCTTGACAAATGTGCTGCCATGTTCCAGGTGAAAGCTGGGCTAAAAAGAGTTTTATATACTTCTCAGTGGTAACAACATCCTTCACTCACCGAGGGTCTCTTGTGGGCCAGAAAGTGTGATACACTGTGAACATATTTCATCTCTGAATCTCACAAGAGTGGGTTGTATTATCTTTAATTTACAGGGTGAGGCGGTGCAGAGAAGTTAAGAAGAATGTTCAAAATCACAGAGCTTGTAAAGGGCTGACTGAGAATTCATACTGATGTCTCTCCAACTAGGAAATCTTCCTATTTCCTTCTGTATAACATTGTCTCACTGCCCACAAATCAATGGAGTGGAGCCTTTTTCAAACCAACTTGAACAAATTGTGCCTCTCAAGATGTAGAAGTTAGTGACAAAGGTTTGAAGATGGCAGACATTCCTTCAAGAATTTTTCTTGCAAATTTGAACAGCGTCTTAACTGATCTTTGCATTTACCTTTGTTGGGCCTCTTTCAGGATGGGAGAATTAATGTTCCCTTTCCTGTGTGCATGCAAATGCTCCTTAATAAATTATACTTGTTGACAGTCTGGGAGTCATCATCCTGAACAGGTTTGCTTAGAATGAAGCCACTAAACCAGTTCACGCCAAGTACACTGTGGAGAGAGGTACGGTTTGATGGTTGCAGGCTTGCATGTCATCTCTAGGCTGATGAAACCCAAATTTTTACCTTCAGCTACGCCTTACACTATGAGCTCAGATCATATATCTAACTGGCTTTTGACACCTCTACTTGGATATCCATATTGCCTCAAATGTAACATGTTCAAAATGGAACTTCATTTTGATTTAATTCTCTTTCCTTCAGAAACACAAAATCTTCCCTATTTTTTTTCAGCAGATGACCCATTATACCAGAAGGAGACATTGAAGTTTTTTTTGTTTGTTTCTTTGTTTGTTTGTTTTAAATCAGAGAATGACATGACCAGATTCATTTATCATCCCAGCAACAATGTAGGGTCGGGATTTTTACAGTTGAGAGGAGAAGATTGAGTTGGTGGCTATTCAGAAGGTTAGTTTGTAAACCTACTCAGTCAGTTGAGTGCCTTTTTTAATGTTAATACAATATAACAATATAATATGTAAGAATAAGATAATGAAATGTGTTTAGAGAAATTTTTGTTAGGTTTATTTATGTGAAATTGTCATTTGTAGGTCAACAAAGGTAAAATAGTGGCAATTTTATGACTCAGTATTTTATGGTACAATAGATGGGTGTCTCTGTTCATCAAAAGTATTAAAATACCTACTTTTTGTAAAAGTATTAGAAAACAATGTCATCACATACTGCTGGCATAAGTACACATTTTGGAGAACTTTCTGGAAAGCAATTACACCAAAACCTTAGAACAGTAAATATTTACAGTATAATTTTACTTTGGACAATATGAAAATATCAGTGTAAAAGCATATTAATTGCAGTGTTGTTTATAATAGGAAAAATGGAAATATTCATCTACAAGAGACTTTAAATAAGGGTAATAAGCTCTAGGAAATAGCATACAACTATTAAGATAATGTAGAATTAAATTGAATGTCATGAAAATATATCCACAACATATTATTGAGCAAAAGGACAAGATAAAAACTGCACATATAATATTATCTGATTTTTATTAAAAAATATAGCATTCTCTATCTAATTATTATAATATGTAGAGAAAATTACCTGGAAGAAGGTAATCCTAAATGTTAACACAGACTACATCTTGGGGTGAGTTTTATTTTATTTTTAATTTTATTTTATTTTAGGTTCAGGGGGGTACACACAAACATGAATGGTCGTTACATGGGCTTATTGTGTAGCAGTGGGGATTGGGTCTCAGGTGACCATTTGACCCATCTATCTCACTACTAGGTACCTACCCAAGGAAAAAAGAAGTAAATATATTAAAAAGATACCTGTACTCGTATGCTCATTGCAGCGCTATCCACAATAGCAAAATCACGGAACCAACTTAAGTGCCACTAGCAACTGACTGGATAAAGAAAGGTGGTGACATTTTAAAAGATTTTTTAATATATATATTTTAGTGTTTTCTAACAGTTTTGGGTGAGTTTATATTATCTTTGAAATCAGACAAAAGCTATATTCAAAAGAAAATACAGCTAGCTAAATAAAAATAAAAATAAAAAAGCTTCAAAGGTATTTAGATACATCTGGTAATGATCACTTCTCAGGGAAAATCCTAGTGTTTAGACAAAGTTCCCTAGCCTTTATATTAGCAGTGATGATGTCTTCCTACATTTTTCATGAGCCAACATTAAAAACAGAGTAGGTTTTTCTAGAAGACATCTGTGTATGGAAATGACTGTACCACAAGTTTATGCCAAACACAATGTCCGATGACCTCTGAAGATATCATTAGGTATTTCCATTTTTCCCACAGATACAAATGGGTTGGACGCCCCCTGGCAAGTCTAGTGTCATTAGACATAAATTCTAAGTTTTGAAGAAAGGCAGCTGTTTCATTAACCACTTGTACTTTTTGGATACCTGAGTTCCTGATTCCTAGTCTAACAGCACGTGACTGTGTGCCTAAGTTGGAGGTTGAGTAGATCTAGGAGTGTGAGAGAATCTATTTGAACATCAGATTTCTGTTTCTTTTTTTTTTTTTTTTGAATTGGAGTCTCACTCTGTCACCCAGACTGGAGTGCAGTGGCTGCTCCCGGCCACCACAACCTCGACCTGCTGGGTTCCGGCGATCCTTCCGCTTCAGCCTTCTGAGTAGCCAGAATTACAGGCGAGATTTCTGTTTCAAATAGTCTTATTAGTCCATGTGTCTGATGTTTTCTCACCTGAAGTTCAATATCCTTTCCGTTGGCAAAGCAGCATATGTAATGATGAAAGGTACAAGTTCCCCAGCGGTTCTGTCCAATAAGAATATGAGAGCCATATCTGTAATCTAAATTTCCCACTAACCACATTATAAAAAAGGAGAAAAATAGATGAAATTAATTTTAATGATATATTTATTTAATCCAATATTACCAGAATTTTAGCATTTCAACCTGTAATCAATGTATAAAATGATTGAGATAGTTAGCATTTTCCTTAAGTTTTATTATATCCTGCCATTACTTAAAAAAAAAAGTATAAGCAAATACTTATAACTACTTAACTTCCTGCCTCTTCTTAGGTAAATGGTGCATACTAATGTATTGTTCAAAATGTAGCTTTTTTTTTTCTTTTTAGTTGGGGTCTCACTCTGTTGCCCAGGCTGGAGTACAGTGAGTCCTGATTGGGGCACTGCACCCTCAACCTCCTGTGTTCAGGAGATCCCTTTGCCTCAGCCTTCTGAGTAGCTGGTACTACAGACAAGTGCCACCATGCCTGGCTAATGTTTTGATTTTTTTGTAGAGACAAGGTCTCACTATTTTGCCCAAGCTGGTCTCAAACCCCTGGGCTCAAGCAATCCTCCCACTTCAGCCTCCCAAAGTGCTGAAGTTACAGGCATGAGCCACTACATCTGGTCTGCATCTGGCTTTTAACTTAGCATATGTGGAAATCGCTCTACAGGAATATATAGATATCTTCATTTTTTAAAATAGCTGCATGACACTCCATTGTGAGGATGTTTCATTTCAACCAGTTCCCTACTAATGATCTTTTGTTATTACAGATAGTTTTACAATGAATAGCCTTACGCAAATGTCAAATATTTTTGTTAGTATGTGATAAAGACTCTAGAACTTAAAACTTTTGAGATTTTATGCTTATTATGTAAGGGATATGAAAGAGATTCAGGATGTGACCTTGACTCTCAAGCAGTATTTCAACAAACGGAATAAAGCAATGACGTATATACTTGTATTTTGCAAAACTCTTGTCATTGTTTCTTACCATTTAGAAACAATCTTAACAGGTTGACATACCTCAGCAAACCATAGGAGGACTCGGTCCAGATTTGCCCCTGTGAACTGGCAGATTCTAGCCAGGTCTTCTGAACTGAACTCAGCCCTTTCTCTTTGTCTTGAATGGATCACACCTGCCTCAGATGGGCCACTATGATGTCATTGCAAGGGGTCTGTGCATGGGTCAAGACGAGGCATTCTTATAGAACATGTGGCCGTACAGGTGCTGTGGCAGAGAAAAAAATTATTCCCAAATAACACCAAACTGGCTTGCCCAAAGACAAATTATTTTTCATGCCTATAAGATAACGTTGAGAGTTTATGGAGACATGACTGAGAATGTTAGTGTCTTGGACCTTCCTGAGTCTGGGCAAGACCTTCCCATGACCATCACCACCATCCAAGCATCTGGTGGGAGACTCCCTTGGGGAGGTGAGTGCAGTCATTTTACTGAGCATCGCCTTGCCTTCTCTTGGCAGACCCTGGGGTAACAAACTGCTCATTTTTACTGCCAAACTTTAAATACAGTGCTCTGAGGCCACTGCAGAAATCTCAACACATCCCTGGTGCTGGAAACATAATAATAACTAAATTGTGAGCAGTGTCTTCCTTCAGATAGAGTGTAACTTTGCATGAAACAGAAGTTACATTGGCTTAACAAATCCCAAACAGTAGCACATTTTTCGTTGCCTGTCTCTTTCAATGGAAGAATGTGTGGGTATTTCCAAAATGTTACAATCACTGGCTGAGGACACTAGCCAGAGAAGAAAATTTGTGCCAAGTGTTTCTCTCTTATTACAATATCCGTTAGAGGACACAAATCTCCCTTCTAGAAGGTCACACCACTGCAAAGGGAGCCAGTGGTTGCTTTGAGCCAATAAAAGGATAATTCTCCTTCTGTCTGATTTATCTTCACACTAAGCTTTTGAAGGGTAAGAAATCCTTCTGATCCTGGAAAAGGGCCATTTAACAACTACATTTTAATTCTTTAGAACAGTTGGAAATGAGGACCTCAAGAGGAGAAATAGTTGCCTTTATATGTTAATTATAGTTAATAGTTGGGAAAAGACAGGATATAAAAGCGGGGGAAGCTGAAAGACAGCTCACAAAGTAAATTTCAAAAGTTGACTCTTGGATGGGAGGGGTGGCTCACACCTGTAGTCCAGAACTTTGGGAGGTGAGGCTGAGAGGATTGCCTGAGCCCAGGTATTCGAGACCAGCCTGGGCAACTTATTGAGACCTAATCACTACAAAAAAATAAAAAAATTAACTGAGCGTGGTGGTGCTTACTGTATTCCCTGCTACATGGGAGATTGAGAGGGAAGGATGTCCTGAGCACAGGAGGTAGAGGCTGTGGTAGCCGTGATCGTGCCTCTTGCTTGGATGGGTAGGACAGCCTGCACTTTGGGAGGCTGAGGTGAGAGGATTGCCTGAGCCCAGCGATTGGAGACCAGCCTGGGTAACTTGGTGAGACCTTGTCTCTACAATATATCAAGAAATTAGCTGGGTGTGGTAGCACACGCCTGTAGTTCTGGCTACTTGGTAGACTGAGGCAAAAGAATTGCCCGAGCCCAGCAAGTTGACACTGGGGTGACCAAGAGTGTGCCACTGCACTCCAGCCTGGGTGACAGGATGAGACTTTGACTCAAAAAAAAAAAAAGTACCTCCTCAGATGGTCCTGAGCTCAGTTTTAACCTCGGAGGTCTAGGTGTATTTCAGCCAGTCCTAACTCTCTGCTTGTAAAACTAACGTGGGCTTGAGAAAAGTTTTGGTACTGAATTTGGCTGGAAAATTTTCTTCTTCCATCTGTGGAATGGATCTAGCCAACATTGGAGCTCAGGTGGTTGGAACGGATTGAGACCAAAATAGACACATTTAAGTCTATGAACCAAGGTACTTACTTAGAATCATTGGCTCTAAACCTGAAAACTCCAGAAGGTACTGCCATCCTTGAGAAAAATCTGTCTTCAGATTGATGTGCTAATCAATCCTTTCCCAAAAGGGGCTTTGGCAAAGAAAAACTTTTACCCAAGGAGATGTTACAGAAGAATTCAAGAGTCATCGATAATAAGGTTTCTCCTGGAATGCACTTATCCAGTAAACTGAGGGGCATGAAATAAACTTTCTGGCTTTATCTGATGTGTTGTCAACATTGGGCAGGAAACACGAGAAACTGTACCCCTAAATGTCTTGGCTTCTTCAGTTGGAGGGGTTCTTGGCAATGGGCGCCATGATGGCTCTTTTTGAGTATGCCCAGTTTGACAGAGGACAAACCATTGATGCAAATGTGATAGAACGTACAGCATATGTTGGTTCTGTCCTGTGATACTTGCAGGATGTGGATGATTTCAATGTGAACAAAGGGAGAAAACTGACATGATGGCAGTGCACCCTTCAGGAAGTGTGTCATACCTCTGACTGGAAGTTCATGTCTGTGGGGGTTTTGAATGCCCCCATGGGAGAAACTTCTAGAAGGATTGCACCTCAATTCTTCAAAACTTTCCAAGCACCTGAGTTCACTGCACTGGCCAAGGCCGAAGACACTTTTTACAGACATGTTCTCTAACAGAACAGTGTGAGATCTTTGTTGAACTGGATGCATGTGTGACTCCTGCTCTGTCTTTTGATGATATTTCTCATCTCCTAAAGAATGAGGTACACTTCTTCTATCATGGATCAGCAGGATGTGAGCATCCCAATGCCAATTCTATTTCATTAAAAAACTCCAAGCTCTATCTATTCCAAACTCTACTCCCAGGAGAACACTCACAAGAAATACCCAGAAAGTACAAACTTGGCAAAGGAAAAATAGCCCAGCTCCAAGTTTTGGGAGTCCTTAAAAGCAGTAAGCCAACAGTTAACCTGTAATATTTAATTGTCAAATGAACTTTCTAATAAGTTTTAATTGATGCGTAAGATCTGGGGAAAGTATAGGTGCTTTCATTTGGGGAGAGTTCATTCCTATGTTAAGATGAAATCTCATGCCTTCAGAAAACAGAAAGAATGTTGGCATGTTTTAGTTTTTAGACTTTTGTAATTTTTATACCAAAGATTTAGGGTTTATATGTATTGTTGTTATTCCCATTGTAGTCCAAATTAGTTCTATATTTGCTAGCTGAAGTAGTTTTAAAGTATTGTCTGGGGTCTGGAAATGAACACAAGTTCCTACATGGTCACACTTAAAAATCATTTAACTCATTTTTTGAGGGTCTGCACTTGGGGGAACAGAGAAAGACATGATTTCAAATGTATAAATTATAAGAACTTAAATGAATCTTCAGTGGATTAACCCATAGATATTTTTTAACAAATCAAGTCCATACACCAGATAAATCCATTCTTGTTTCCCATTGGAAACACTGAAGGGGTCCAGGCCTGCCTGTTGCAGATTAATCTATGAACATGGCCTCTCACCCTTGCAAACCTTGTGCGGGGGTACTGCTCTCTCGTCAGACAAGCAAACAACTGAGGGCATGCCCTGCTTATCCTAGTCCCTTTTAACATTAATTGGTTCCAAATATACTAACATTGTTAACCTCAGTCTTTTCTGTTAATGAAATTTCTATTTTTTTCTTTCTCTTGGTTTAAGCCAGCTACTGTGTGTGTGTGTGTGTGTGTGTGTGTGTGTGTGTGTGTGTGTGTGACAGAGAGAGGGAGAGGAAGAGGGAGAGGGGGAGGGAGAGGGGGAGGGGAAGGGAGATGGAGGGGGGAGAGGGGGAGAGGGAGAGAGAGGGGGAGAGGGGGAGAAAGACAGAAGGGGGAGAGAGAGAGAGAGAGAGAGAGAAGAGAAATTAAACAATGGGAGAGATAAACATGAACAAAAAACATGTACTTGTACAATTGTATACAGGTCCAGGAAGTACAAGTTGTCAATTCTCCTGGCAGGGAAAGATGTGTCATCTGGAGGTTGTTGTGAATGGTCCTTCATATTGTGTTTTGGAAAATGGGTGGTTGGGAAGAGTATTTCCAGTCAGAAGGATTAACATGGGTAGAGTCCTGAAGTTGAAACAAGATGGTCTGCACCAAAATAGAATCATATGATACATATTGTCATTTTTTTCATTGAACGATGTGTCATGCTGTCTTCCCTCAGGAATTCAAATAAATCTGCACATCTTTGCGTTGTATGGATAGGCCATAATTTGTGTGTCCAATTCTCTATTGCTAGACCTTCAGGCTGTTTTCCATTGCTGTAAACAACTGCTTGATCATTTCTGGGGCACGGGGTTCCCACATGATCAATATAGTTTGATATATATATATTGCTGATTGGCCTCCAAAAAGAGAGACACATTTATTTATACCTCCACTGATAGTATGTGAAAGTCTATTTCTTTGTATGCCTGCAACTCTTCAAACTATAAATCACTTTCATCTTTGCCAATAATTTCAATTATGATCTTTATTTATTTATTTTTTTAATTTGCTTTTCTAGATTACTAGTGAGACTGAGCACCTTTTCATCTTTGTTGGATGTTACTTCTTTTAGAGAATTGACAATTTTAAACCTTTGCTTATTTGTAAATTAAAATGTTGTTTTTTTAGTGTTTAATAGAAACATTTTATCTGCTGTGTATGCTGTCTATACTTTTCTTAGTTTGAGGTTTCTCTTTTAACTTTGTTTATAGAAACTTTTACTGTGCCCAAGTTTTGAATGTTTATGAAATCAACCCTGAGATCATCAAAATTTTAAAAAACCTTTCTACTGTGGGAAGTTCAAAAATAGTTTTTCACTCTTTGTATTCAACCCCTTTGCAATCCTACTTCGCTGCTTTGCCCATCAAGAGAGGGCACATATTTCCCCATTTGTGACCTGCCTTGGCTGATGGAATGTGGTAGAAGTGATATTTGCTCTATCTTGAAACCCTACCACTGCCTTATGAAAAATCCAGACTGGCTTATTAGAAGATAAGAAGCATGTGGCCCATTCACCCTCACATATGCCAGTATCCAGCCAACCAGAAGATGATAGGTTAGGCCACCTTAGATACCCAGCCTTCAGCCCACCTGCCAGCTGACCACAGCCTCTTGGGCAAGCCCAGTTGGGATCAGCCACCCCTGGCTCAGATCAGCAAAACTGTCTAGGTGATCTGTAGACTTGTGAGCAATAATAGATAATTATTGCTTCAAAGCACTAAGTTTTGGGGTTGTTTGCTATGAGAGAGTAAACAACTGATTCATTTATATATGCATCTAACATGAGGTTTTATTTTGGGACTTTTTTGTTCTTAACTTTTTTTTTTTTTGAGTTGGAATCTCACTCTGTCACCCAGACTGGAGTGCAGTGGCCGCTCCCGGCCACCGCAGCCTCGACCTGCTGGGCTCCGGCGATCCTTCTGCCTCAGCCTTCCAAGTAGGTGGAACTACAGGCGTGCGCTACCACGCCTGGCTAATTTTTTGATTTATTGTAGAGATGAGGTCTCGCCTGCCCAGGCGGGTCTTGAACCCGCGGGCTCAGGCAATCCACTCACCTCAGCTTCCCAAAGGCGCGGGATTACAGGCTGAGCCATTGTTAACTTTTTAACCCATATTTTTTGTGCATGGTGTGAGGTAGTTAAGGGGTCTTTGTTTCTTTTGCTAAATTTTCTCAACACTGTTTACTGAAGTTTCTTTTGCCACCAATTTGAAAGGTCATGGTTTTTATTAGCTAAATTCCCATATGCACAAGGTTTGCTTCTGGATTCTCTAATATGTTCCACTGATTTATTTTCTTATTTCTGTGCCAGTAACACAATGTTTAATTACTTAATTTGGGGGTGTGACTTGATATCTGGAGTCCCCCAAGGGAATAATGTAGGAAGCCAATTATTAGAATTCAAGGGGAAAGATATTGTCTTAAATACTTTTGCATGCCACACAGAATCCAGCTAACTTTTGTGGTCATGGGAGTGATTGCCAAATATTTTTTGAAAGAGGAAATATTTGTTATCTATATTGTAAAGCTGTGGCATTCAATGTCCTAGAAATAAATTTGGGACATCATGTGTGGTTTGTAAGAATGGCATTTATGGTCACTATCTCTTGTTATCATCACAACAAATCTGTAAATATAAGGTAAGCAATCTGAGAAAGGCTATATCATCATGATGGATGGAGGAAGAAGAAACCGACACATTGAGTTTTTACTCCATGTTTGTCTCTAAGTACTGAACATTCCTTACCTTATTTGATTCTTGCAGCAAATCTATGAGGTTAGTAAGGCAGGGTAGCTAGAACAGGTTAGGCATAGATAGATAAATTTCTTGTAGACAGGTTTTGGAAAGTGTCCAGACATTCTGTTGGCAGGCTGAACAGCCCTGTGGGCTGGAATGTGAATTCAATGTGGACTCCCAGTCTATTCTATGCTCTCAGCTCACCAAAGAAAACTCCATCAAGGTGTTCCTGGACTGGGAATAAAAAAACCATAGAAATGATAATAAAATCCTTTTTAGCTTATGAACTTGTGTATTGAAAAATATGGCAAGTTTCCCTGGAAAAGACCAGCCCTCTGCCCATCAGAGGCAAAGAGATGGGAGCCAATACTCCCACTTACTCATGTACACATTGAAAGAATCTCTAAAAAAAAAAAATTCACTGAAGTCAAACACAGCCTCTCACAACAATGCTAGCTGATACCCTGATGCTGATGGGTTCCTAGAACACTTACCTATCAGGGGAAGCGTATACTACTAGGGGCCCACCCTCCAAAAAATAATTCCAGTTTTTTTAATCTCCCCATATATATACTGTCACTCCTGCTCAGTACTGATGGAGGTCAGGAGGAGATTGTTATCATACGTAGCTGATACAACTGTAAATTGTTAAACCTCTGTTGGAAAGCAATCTGGCAAGATATACAAATATAATTAAAATAATTGACCTAGCAAACAATTCTTTATTTATGAATCTGGCCTACAGAGTATAAACATAAGGAATCCAGGATATATGTGCAAATATTTTGATGTGTTGTCTGCAGTATCAAAAAAAGTGCAAAAAGCTGAAGTCCCATTAATACAGAAATGATTGAATAAACAGTGACATAGCCATGCCAAAAAATAGTATGCAGCTATTTAAGATGCTGGCATTTTAAAGTAGAAAGGGGAAAAAAATGGGCATTATAAGTATATTCATTGTGATGGTGTTCATAATAACAAACTTTTGAAAATCATCTAATACTGTAGTTCTAGGGTTTGATTAATTAGTTACATACAACTACCAAGTGAAACACTCTATAACCATAAAAATAGCTGGGCACGGTGGCTTGCACTTATGGTCCCCGCCACTTGTGGAGAGGGCTGGTGTTGAATGGGGGTGCTAATGTGGAAGAATTGCTTTAGGCCAGGAGTTCTAGGCTGAAGTGAGCTAGGATTGAACCACTGCCCTCTAGCCTGGGTGACAGAGTGAGATGCTGTGTTTAGTGTCTATTGTTTAAGTGACAGTCACTTTACAGAGAGGATTAAGATGGCCAAAATGAGGCCACCCCACAGAGTAAACCAAGATAGAGTTTCCTCAGCACCCAGAGAGGAAGAGATCCAGCAGCATGCCCCACGTGTCTCCAATGGCATGATAACCATTTAAAGTAAAGAAGAAGAAAAAATCCTCTGATCTGGGCTAAAACTGATCAGATTCTTGCTTGCACCACCATCGTCCACACAGCCTCTGGACACAGTAGGGAATTCAGGAGTCATGTACTTCTGCTGTCAACCTGCAGGACCCCCTGAACCCTGTGGGACGCCCCTCCCTCATGGGAAACTGACTTCCCCACAGCTGTGCTCTACTATGGAGTGGTACAGGAAAAAAGCCTTGAACAATGCCAGCCACCATTTCCCAGAAACCCAATCCTTGCAAGGTACAGCAGCTTCTTTCCAGCTGGCTTGGGAGGGAATGGGCCCCTAAGAGCAAATTCTGCAGCTACAAACAGTTCCTGGCTGGTTGGGTTGCCCGAGAACACCTGAGACCCTAAAGTGGGCTGTATCTTAACATTCAGATCACAGATTGCCTGAAGCCAAGACAGGAGCCTGGTGGGATGCATTGCCATAGCAACCTCTCACTTCCCTTGTGAAATCCTCTATGCCCACCCTGTTCAACAGCATTACTCCAGTGACATGGGACTTCCTCCTATTTCCTAATGGGGTCCCTAAGAGTGCACACTTGTGGAGTGCTTCAGCTCCTTTCCCCTGCATCATCCCCAAAGGCTCAAAACAGAAAACTTGGAAAATCTCCAGAGCCCACCCTCAATCCAGGCTGGCTGGGCAATTCCTTAGAACAATACTCACCATGGAGAAATCCTACAGCTGCCATCACAACTACTGTAGATCAATAGTGCAGCCCACCACATCAGATATAATACCCGAGCATTGGGGAAGGCCTTATCCCAAACCTCAGCTGACATCACTCTTCAAGACAGTCTGGCCACTCAGGACACCATGAACCAGTGCATGTACATAGCACAGGCTGCCACAGGCAATTGAGAAACCTATCACACCAAGGCTATATATAACCAAGGGAATTCTACAGTGTCTACGTCAGCCCCTTGCCAATCTCAACTAAGAAGAAATTGTCTACCTAATTGAGAAATAACCAGAAAAATAATTCTGACAATATGAAAAAACAGACTTCTTCCACCCCAAAAAGACCACACCAAACTCTTTAGCAATAAACCCTAACCAAAATGAAGTTTTTGAAATTCTAGACATTGAATTCAAAAGGTTGATGACAAAATTGATCAATGAACTTCTGGAAAAAAGTGAAAGCCAACATAAAGAAATTTTAAAAACTATTCAAGACATAGATGAAAAAATTCTCCAAAAAGATAGATACCTTTAAAAAAAAAACAATCTGAGGATGGGGCAGGATTGACAGAAGTGGGAAACTGCCAGGAGAGGGGGGACACATCTCATCAACAAGGGTACCTGCATAATGAACATTTGTATACCCAACCCTGAATTGTACCCCACATATTCAAATCAAAAATTTTAGGCTGGGTTTGGTGGCTCAGCCTGTAATCCCAGCACTTTGGGAGGCTGAGGCGAGTGGATTGCTTGATCCTGTGGGTTCGGACCCACCCGGGCACTTGACGATAGCTTGTCTCTACAATAAATCAAAAATTAACCAGGCATGGTAGCATGTGCCTGTAGTTTCAGCTTGGAAGGCCAAGGCAGAAGTATCGCCGGAGCCCAGTGGGTCAAGCCTGTGGTGGCTGGGAGTGTACCACTGCACTCCAGTCTGGGCGATAGAGTGAGACTCCAACTAAAAAAAAAAAAAAAATTTAAAACAGAAATTATGTGGAATGATATTGAAATAAATTACACTGAAATGTGATCATAATATAATGTTCATGAAAAATAAAACAGGATATAAGAACTTAAAAAAATCTGAAATTCTGGAAATGAAAGAAATATTTAGGAAAATACAAAATGCAGAAGAAAGTTTAATAGTAGAAGTTTCTTAGAACTTGAAGACAAAGCTTTTGAATTAACCCAATCAGAAAACAATAAAGAAAAAAAGAATCAAGAGAATGAAACAGGGTCTCCAAGAAATATGGGAAATATGTAAAATGTCCAATCATAAGAATCATAGGCATTCCTGAGGAAGAATAGAAAACAAGTTTGGAAAACCTATTTGAGTGACTAACGGAGGATAATTTCATGGCCTTGCCAGAGATCTAAACATCCAGATACAAGAAACCCAAAGAATCCCTAAAAGATTCATTGCAAAATCATCCCCAAGGCATATAATCATTCGGCTATGCAAAGTTAATGTGAAGGAAAGAATTTTAAGAGCAATGAGACAAAAGTATTAAATTATTTACAAAGGTAAACCTGTCAGACTTTTCAAAGGTAAACAGTAGACTTCTCAGAGGAAACCCTACAAGCCAGAAGGAATTGGGGTCCCATCTTAATCTCCTCAAAGAGAACAACTGACAGACAAAGATTTTGTATCCCACAAAACTTAGTTTCTTTATTTGTGTGTGATTTATTTATTTATTATAAAAATGTGGGGTACAATTCAGGGTTAGGTATACAAACATTGA
>NW_007259900.1:0-82953 GCF_000164805.1 Carlito syrichta
GAAACTATTGGGGGGACAGGGTGGGGAGGGAAGGTGGGATTAACGGTAGTGGACATCTGTCTGGGGACGGGGGGCACACCTCATCAACAAGGGTACCTACACAATGTATGTTTGTATACCTAACCCTTAACTGTACCCCACAATTTTAAAATAAAAAATATATTAAAAAAAAAGAACACCAACTTTCATAAAGCAGCTTATAGGTAAACTGAAAAAAGATATTGACTCTAACCCTATCATAACTGCGGACTTAAATACCCCACTAAAAACTACAGACAGTGGAATAAAAATAAATATCAACACCAACAAAGCTCCCCAAAGCCAAAAAAGACATGGAAATTAATAACATGATCCTAAACAACTCCTGGATCTATAGAAATCAAATTAGAAATTGAAAGATTCCTGGAAAAAAAAGAAAATGAAGAAATATCTTACCAAAATCTCTGGGCTACCATGAAAGTAGTACTTAGCGGGGAATTCATATCTCTATAAATACACATGAAGAAAATGGAAAGATAAAAAGTTAACAGCCTAAAAAAATCACTTAGGGAAGCTGGAAAAGCAAGACCACCAAAACCCTAACTTCAGCAAAAGAATCCAGATCACCAAAATAAAAGCCCAAATTTGGGACATAAAAGACAAAAATATAATACAAAAAAAAATCAATGAAGCAAAAAGATGGTTCTTTGAAAGGATAAACAAGATTGATGGACCCCTAGCTAAACAGACCAAGAAAAAAAAAAAAGAAAAGAAAAGCTCAAATAAGCACCATCAGAAATGCAAAAGATCAAATCACAACTGACCCCAAAGAAATACAAAACCTTATCAGAGATTACTATGTACACTTGTATGGAAACAAACTTGAAACCCTAAATGAAATGGATGAGTATCTGACTTCACACAATCTCCTCAGGTTTAAATAAGAAGAAATTGAGACCCTAAGTAGACCCAGGAAATCGACTACATCATAAGAAAACTACCCCCTCACCGCCAAAAGGCCCTGGACCAGATGGCTTTCCAGCAGAATTCTACAAAACACACAAGGAGGAACTGATACCAATCCTACTGAAAATATTACAGGCAATTAAGAAAGATATAACTCTCCCCAGATCATTTTATGAAGCTAACATCACATTAATACCCAAACTGAGTAAAGATACAACAAAGAAAGAAAACTACAGACCAATATCCTTGATGAACACAGATGCTAAAATTCTCAACAAGATTCGAGCAAAGGGGTTCTAACAACACATCTCAAAAATCATCCACCATGACCAAGTAGGTTTCATCCCTAGAACTCAGGGCTGGTTCAACGTATCCAGGACCATAAATGTAATTAAATATATCAACAGTTGTAAAAACAAAAACCACATGATTATATCATTAAATGCAGAAAAAGCTTTCAATAAAATCCAGCACCCTTTCTTGATAAAAACCTTCAAACATCTGGGCATAGATGGAAGATGCCTTAAAATAGTAAGTGACATCTACAAGAAACTCTTAGTCAATATACTGCTAAACAGACAGAAATTGGAATCATTTCCCCTGAAAACCAGAACAAGACAAGGGTACCCACTCTCGCCCCTATTGTCCAACATAGTATTGGAAGTCTTAGCTAAAGCAATCAGACAAGAGAAGAAAATCAGGGGTATCCAAATAGGAAAAGAGGAAATTAAGTTATCTCCCTTTGCAAATGACATGATTCTATACCTCAACAACCCAAAAGAATCTGTCAAAAACCTCCTTGCATTGATAAAAGACTTTGGCAATGTCTCAGGGTATAAAATAAATGTGTAAAAGACAGTTGCATTCTTATACACCAACAGTGAACAAGCAAAAACCCAAATAAAATACACAATCTCATTCACAATAGCCACAAAGAAATTGAAATACCTTGGCATCTTCCTAACCAGAGAAATGAAAGTACTTTACAATGAAAGTACTTTACAAAACACTGATCAAAGAAATCAAAAATGACACAAAAAAATGGAAAAATATTCCATGCTCATGGATTGGAAGAATCAACATTGCTAAGCTGTCCAATCCTACCCAAAGCAATTTACAGATTTAATGCAATACCCATTAAATTTCTAGCAGCATTTTTCTCAGACTTGGAAACAATAATAGAGGAATTCATATGGAAACATAAAGGACCATGAATAGCCACAACAATCCTCAACAACAACAACAAAAAAAGCAAGAGATATCACACTCCCAGACTTTAAACTCTATTATAAAGCTACAATAATCAAAACAGCCTGGTATTGCTATAAGAACAAGCATATAGACCAGTGGAACAGGATAGAGATTCTGGAAGCAAAACCTCAATATCTCAACCAACTCATCCTTGACAAAGGCTCTACCATCAACCACTAGGGAGAAGAGAACCTATTCAGTAAATGGGAAAACTGACTGACCATGTACAGATTAAAACAAGACTCCTATCATCATACACAAAAATCAACTCTAAATGGATCAGAAACCTAAACATAAAACCTCAAACTATAAGAACCTTAGAAAATGCAGGAGACACCCTTATGGAAATTGGAACTGGCAACCAATTCCTGATCAAAACCCCAAGTGCCCATGTCATAAGAGATAAGATGGACAAGTGGGACCTCATTGAAATGACAAGCTTCTGCACAAAGATACCATCAAGAGAGCAGGGAGACAGCCCACAGACTGGGAAAAAAATATTTGCCAACTGTATATATGACAAAGGCCTAACATCTAGGATCTACAAGGAACTCAAGTGCTGAAAAAAAAAACAACAAAAAAACAAGTAGACCCATTATAAACTGGGCAAAAGACACGAATAGACACTTCTCAAAAGAAGACATACGAGCAGCCAACAGATACGAGAAAAGATGCTCTGTCTCACTAGTCATCAGAGAAATGCAAATTAAAACCACACTGATATACTACCTAATTCCAGTCAGGATGGCAATCAGCAATAACTCAAAAAGCAACAGATGCTGGAGAGGATGCAGGGAAAAGGGAAAACTTCTATACCATTGGTGGGAGTGTAAGCTGGTACAACCTCTGTGAAAAATGGTGACAATTCCTAAAAGATCTAAAAATCAACCTTCCATATGACCCTGCAATCCCCCTGCTGGAAATATACCCAAAAGAACTCAAATCACTCTATGAAAAAGATACCTGCTCATGCATGTTTATTGCAGCATTATTCACAATAGCAAAAACATGGAGCCAACCATGTTGCCCATTGAAAGAGAAGTGGATTAAAAAAAATGTGATACATATACATGATGGACTATTACCTTAAAGAAGGACAAAATTATGAACTTCACAGCAATTTGGATAGATTTAGAGTCTATAATACTGAGTGATCTATCACAGAAACAAAGAACTGTTCTCACTCATAAGTGGACCTTGAACAATTATCCTAATACTATAGGAAAAGGATTGGCAATAGTGAGAAACTGCCAAGGGAGGAGAGACACACTTCATCAACAAGGGTATCTGTATAATGAACATTTGCATACCTAACCCCGAATTTTACCCCACATCTTTAAAATAAAAAAATTTTTAAAAAATTATCAATACTTCTACATTAATTATAATACAAAATTATAAATTAGTATTTGTGACATGATTTATACTTAAGGGCAGTCATATCTACATGAAATAAACAGAAGATATTAATTGCTTACTGCATATGGATTTTCAAGTATAATTCCTTTCTCAATCATGTTCCAATCAGCACCAGCAAGATTTTTATCCAATTTGAGTGCAGAGGCTGTAGATTTGGTTAGTTCTTGAAAGTGTTGAAATGTATTATATTTTGGTGATGTGACATGACGAAGACCTTTGATAAAAAGAGCACATCTTATAAATAGTAGAACACCACCATTTTTATGTAGATTATAAAACTTCCTTTTGTTTTTAGCTTATTGTCACTAAACATTTTTGAAATTTAAATGATTCAACATAAATTGTTTAATAATGGGATACTAACAATTTCAAATTTGAGATTTCTACTTTTGCATTTCTTCCTACAAAATCTGAAGTATATAGTAATAATAGTAATGGCTAGTATTTATGGAGTGCTTACTATATGCTATAAAAACATGTCCCAGCACGTTCCATGTATTAAGTCTGTTATTTATCTTGACCACCTTTTAGGGTGAGTCCTTTTTCCTAGTTTGGTATATGAGGAAACAAAGGAACAGAGGTGTAATTGTTAGTTTTATGTGTCAACTGCATTGGGCCATAGGGTGCCTAAATATTCAGTTAAGCATTATACTGGATGCATTCATAAAGGTATTTCTGGATGAGAATAGCATTTACATCGGTAGATAAAGTAAAGTAGATTGCCTTCCAGAAAGTGAGGAGGATTCATTCAATCTGTTTGAGGTCTGAATAGAACAAAAGTCTGAGTGAGAAATAATTTGGTCTCTTTGCCTGAAGATCTTTGAGCTGGGACATCATTCTTCTCCTGTCTACAGACTTGGACTGGAACTTGCACCACTGGTTTTTTTGATTTTCAGGTCTTCAGATTGCATATCTTGGAATTTGGCTACCATAATGACATGAACCAATTAAGCACACATGAGGAATTATCCACATTATTCTCTAAGGTTTCAATCCTTCAAACCATCTTTTGCTTTTGAACACACCCAATTTCTAACTTCTTTAGAAATTTAGCAGCTTGTGTTTTCTGCTTTATTTTATATATAGTTTGTTTACTTTGATGAACATATGACTCTCTGATACTGTCTTATCTGATGTGTTTACTGTCTGTTTCTACTCATTTCAATGTACGCTCATTTTACTCAGAAATCTTGTCTGTCTTAATAATGTATCACTATCAGTTAGAATGGTGCCTTGCATATAGGAGACTCTTAATAAACATTTGTTAAATAATTACATAAACTTATAGCATTATTTTAGTTATACTGGCCTAATGCAAATCTTTTAAAATAAAGAAGTCTCTAATCTAAACCATTAATATGATTAAGATTCAGTTTTCTCTTCTCTTAGGCACCATCGACTTGTATTCATATAAATTCTTTTCTTCATTACTAGCACTTTTAAAAGCATATTTAAAATACTTTCCTATCTACCCAGAATAGTAATTATTTTGGCTTACCTAGTTTAGTAGCTGCTATTGGCAAAATAAATCTATTGACAGTTAGGGTGATTAAGCATACTGACACTCCATGAAAAACTATCTAGAATTGAAAAAAATGCAGTGTAATTATTCATGAAAGTTTCATATAACTTAGTCTATATTTACTATTATAAATTAAGGTAGATTGTACTATGTTAACAAAAGTACATCGTAGGAAGAAATTTGGATATCAGTCTAAGGCATGATGAAAGTACTCTGAGAATTCTCTATCTTCCTGCACGTAATGTTTTCATGCTTTGGAACCAAACTGAAATCAGTACACATGGTTTGGCAAGTAAGTAAATACTTACAGAGACATTGGGAAAGAAAGTCTGCCCTTAGATTCCATTACTGCGCTTCCTGAGCCTTGAGCATACACCGGTACTTTATCAATCCTTAACCGTTATCCACACCTCTCTGTGCGTAGTCAAACAATTCTCTAATCAACATTACCAGCACATCTCCACCCAATAATTCACCTCAATTGGGAAGAGAGAACAACGTAGAGGCCTTGATATGTTTCTTCTGCTTCATACCTTGCCTCTTTGTCACCCTTTCAATGTTAGGATGAAGAAGTTATGAATGTCTTTGGTGCCACTTGATTTATTTTTCCAATGATATCCCATCAGTCTCCATAGATGAGTGGACTAGCCCTTTTCAACTTGAGACTACACACTTCTGTGAATTATGGAATTCTAACTTCCAGAACTTATGTTAAATGCCCAGTCAGTCCTCTGTTCTATATCCACAGATGAAAGTTAGAAACAGAGCATGAAACCATATTAGAGGCTCTCAAAGTTGTACATTAGAATCACTTGCAAATGTTAGAATATTGGTTGCTAGAATGCCCCCACTGAATATTCTTCTTATTTATTTATTTTTTTTTGAGTTGAAGTTTTACTCTGTTGCTCAGGCTGGAGTGCAGTGGCATGGTCATGGCTACCACAGCCTCGACCTGCTAGGAAAATCATTCTGCCTCAACCTTCCAAGTAGCTAGAATTACAGGTGTGGATCATCACACCCAGCTAAGATTTTGATTGTAGAGACAAGGTCTCACTAAGTTTCCCAGTCTGGTATTGAACCCCTGGACTCAGGCAATCCTCTTGCCTCCACCTCCCAAAGTGCTTTACAGGTATAAGTCACCATGCCTAGCCACTGATTTAATGTTTTAAGTGTACAGGCCACACATTGGTAATTAGTAATTTTGAGGTATAATATACATACAATGAAATGTATTCATATACCATTTGATGACTTTAGACAGTGCATGCACCTATATAAACCCTAATCCGTTCAAGATGCAAAATATAGTCATATTCTTCTAAATTTCTCTAGTGCCCCCTTCCAATCAATTCCCTACCTACGAGAGGCAGCTACTGTCCTGATTTCTATTTCTACAGGTGAGAATTGCCAGTTCTGAAATCTTCATATAAATTAGCAAATTATGTGTCTCACTGTGGTTTTAATTTGCATTTTCCTAGAGTAACAATGCTGAGCATTTTTAAAATGCCTATTAGTATGCATCTTTCTTTTTGAAATGTTCAACTCTTTGTACAATTTTTAAATTGGGTTATTTTTCTTTTATTATAAAATGTACAAACTAAAAAAAATTCTGGATAGAAATGCCTTGTCATTTATTGTGTATTGTGAATATTTTCACCCACTCTGTAGCTTATCTATTCTTTTCTGTAAAACTACCTTTTGATGAGCAAACTTTTCAATGTTGGTGAAGTTATTACTTTTTTTGTGTCCTAAGAAACCTCTCCTTATCCAAGGTCACAAAACTATTTCTCCCAAAAGTTTTAGAGTTTTTTATTTTATATTTAAGTCTATGATCCATATCAAATCATTTTTATGTATGATGTGAGATTAAAATATGTTTTATTTTTTCCCCTAATGAATATGCAGCAATTCAACATTATTTGTTGAAAAGATTAATTTTTCTTTCATTGAACTGCTTTGGTATCTTCTTCAAAAATCAATTCACCAAATACATGTGAGTTTTCTGAACTCTTTATTACATTCTATTGATCTACTTTTTATTCTTATGTCAGCATTCTATCAACTTAACTACTGGTATCTTGATAGTAAGCCCTGATATCAGATAGTATGAATCCTTCAACTTTGTTCTTTTTCAAAGTTATCGTGGCTATTCTAAGTTTTTTGTATTTTTATATAAAATTTAAATTTGGTTTAGCTATTTCTAAAACAAATCTTATAAAATTGGAATTGTGTTGAATACTGTGACATTTTAATAATCTTGAGTCTTCCAATTCATGATTGAAATATATCCCCATTTATTTAGGTCTTTTAAAATCTCTCAACATATTGTACTTTTCAGTGTACAAGTCTTGCACATTTTGGAACAGAGACCCTATGTTGGCCCCCAGAGATATCTACTTCTTGATATTTAATCTCCTTGAGTGTAGGCTGGTCATATTGACTCATTTTTAATGTAGAATATGAAGAAGTAATGGAAATTCACTTTCAATATTAGGCTATTAAAAGACTGTGGCTTCCATCTTGGGGGCTTGCTCTCTCTAGTGCTCTAGCTTGCTCATTCTGAGAGAAGCCATGTATCACATTGAAAACTCACTTATGGAGAGACCCATGTGACAAGGAACTAAGGGAAGCTTCTGTTCAAGAACCAACAAGAAACTGAATCCTTTAGTTCATTGTTTGCAAATAACTGAATTATGTCAAAGGCATGCAACCGAGTTTAGAAGCTGATTCTACAGCCCCAGTTGAGCCTTTTGATGGCTGCACACCCAATTTATGCTTACATAGAAATTTATAAGAGAAACTAAACCAGAGGTACCCAGTAATTTGCACCCAGATTCCTGACTCACAAAAACTGAGATAATAAATGTTTCTTGTTTCAAGTAGCTACATTTTATAATTTGCTACATAACCATAAGATAGCAATAACAATATATACATATTTCATTATTTTTATTCCTATGTCATGTTTTTGATGTTATCATTATTATTTAATTTTTCTGTTTGCTATTAGTATAGAGAAATATAATTTCATTTTGTATACTGAACATGCATCTCACAATTTTGATAGATTTACTTATTTATTCAATGGTTATTTGGTACATGCCAATCTGTTTGCCTTTTTTCCTCTCTATTGTCCTGGATAGGACACCGAATACATATTTACCTGTTTTTTCAAACTTAGGGGGAAAACATTCAGGATCTCATCATTATGAATCAATTAAACTTTAGGGTTTTTTTTCTTCTCTTTAAATAAATGTCTTCCATCAATTAAGGCAGTTTTCTTTAAATTTTATTCCACATAAAGTTTTTCTTTCTAAAAATATCAGTGTTAAATTTTGTCAAATGCTTTGTCTGCATCTATTAAAGTAATAATAAAGGTTTTCTCCTTTATTGTGGTAATGTAGCAAACTATTATTTTTTGAATGCTAAACTAACATTACATATTTGGATAAAAACTACTTGATCATAATGCATTATCATATATATTTTTTACTTTATACTTTTTGATAGATATTGTCTCTTTGTGATATATATGAGTGAAGGGGTAGGGAGAGAGAGAGAGAGAGAGAGAGAGAGAGAGAAATTTTATTGGCCAAATGCTTTTTAACAATTGTTGCATTGTGTTTTATCCATAGTTTATTGTTCTTGTAATATCTCTGTTGGTCTTTGGTATTAGAGTGGGCTGGCCACATTAGATGAATAAGGAAGTGTTATAACTCTTTTTATTTTATGGAATAATTTGTACAGAATTAGTAGTATTTGTTCTTTAAGTATTTGGTAGTATTTACTAGTCAAGCTATCTGGGCTTTTAATTTTCTCTTTGAGAACATTTTTTATGTCCAGTTTCTTTAACAGATGTAAGGGTATTCAGATTTTCTATTTGTTCTTGTGTTAGTTTGGGTAAGGTGTGGAGGTTTTTTGTTTGTGTTACTTGTTTTTTGTACTTTTTTTGGAGGGATTTGATTGTCTCATCTAAGGTGTTGAAATTCTTGGCATAATGCTGTGCACAGTTTCCACTTATTCCTTTAATAACTGAATAATTTGTAATCATATCGCTTTTTAAATTACTGATATTGGGCTTTCTCTCTCTCTCTCTCTCTTTTTTGAGTTGGAGTCTCACTCCATCGCCCAGGATGGAATGCAGTGGCATGCTCACGGCCACCCCAGCATCAACCTGCTGGGCTCTGGCGATCCTTCTGCTTCAGCATTTCAAGTAGCCGGAACTGTGTGCTACTGTGCCTGGCTAATTTTTTATTTTTTAAATTTATTGTAGAAACGAGGTCTCGCCAAGTTGCCCTGGCTGGTCTTGAACCCGCTTGCTCAGGCAATCGACTCGCCTCAGTCTCCCAAAGTGCTGGGATTACAGGCTGAGCCACTGAGCCTAGCCGATAATTTTTTTTTTTTTAATCTCTCTCCCTCTCATTCTGTGTATCGCTCATTCTTTTTTTGAATTTAAACTTTTTATTTTGAGATAATTATAGATTCACATACAGTTTTAAGAACTAACACAAGGAGATTCTGTGTACCACTTACTTAATTTACCTGAGTGGTAACATCTTCCAAACTATAGTAGACAATGACAGCCAGGATGTTGACAAGCATCCTAGCATAGACAAGATACAGAATGGTTCCATTGCATTAGAATTCCTCATGTTGCCCTTTTATAGCCACGCTCACTTCCCTTCTGCCTCTACCCCTTTTAACCACTGGCAAACACTAATCTGTTCATCATTTCTATAATTTTGTCATTAGAAAATGTTATATGATTAAAATCCCATGGTATATACTCTTCTTTGAGATTAACTTTTTCACTCAGCATAATTCCCTGATGATTTGCAAGGTTGTTGCTTATATCAATAGTTTGGTCCTTTACATTGCTGAGTAGAATTCCATGATATATGTGTACAACAATGTATTTAAACATTTATTTGTTGAAGAATATCTGAGCTGTTTTCAGATTTCGGCTGGTATCAAAATTCATGTGCAGATTTGAGTAGATGTAAATTCTCACCATTCTGTGATAAATCCCCAGATGACCAATGACTAGACTGTATGGTAGTTGCATGTATAGTTTCTTTTTTTTTTGAGTTGGAGTCTCACTCAGTCGCCCAGACTGGGGTGCAGTGGCCGCTCCCGGCCACCGCAGCCTCGACCTGCTGGGCTCCGGCAATCCTTCGGCCTCAGTCTTCCGAGTAGCCGGAATTACAGGCGCGTGCTACCATGCCCAGCTGATTTTTTGATTTATTGTAGAGATGAGGTCTCGCCTGCCCAGGCGGGTCTCGAACCCGCGGGCTCAGGCAATCCACTCACCTCAGCCTCCTAAAGGTGCGGGATTACAAGCTGAGCCACCAAGCCCGACTGTATAGTTTCTTTAAAAAAATTATATGTATATATATATTTTTTATATATACGTATATATATTTTTTTATATAAATTATATATATATATAATTTAAAAGTAAATTAGAGAAAGAGAAAGGAGAGAGAAGATTCACCTCTCCAAGGTGAGGGATGGAGCCAAAGCCAGGAAGCATGGTATAGTTTTTAAAAGTGACTTCCAAACAGTTTTTCAGAGTGACTATACTATTTTATATTACTACCAACAACATAAGAGTTGCAATTTTTTTACTATTTTTTTCTGCATCCTCTGCAGCATCTGATGTCAGTGTATTTTATTTTAACTTTTCTGACAGATGGTGTCTCACTGTGGTCTTATTTTTATTTCCCTACTTGCGAATGACATTGACTATGTTTTCATGTTTATCTGGCAACTGTATGCACTCAACAGTAAAATGTCTTTTCCTATATTCTGTGCATAATTCTTTCACTATGTAGTTCTGAGGGTTCTTTACATATTCTAGATATGAAGATTTGACAGATACCTTGAGTGTAAATATTATCTCTCAGGTTAAACTTTGCCTTTATATATTTGTAATATGGTTTTTCATAGAGCTAAAGTTTTAGATTTTGATGAAATATAATTTATTGACTTCTTTTTTTAGTGGATCATACTTTTGATGTGAAACCTAAGGAAGGAAGCTCTGCCTTTTTTTAGGCTCCGAAATTTTATTCCGACTGTTTTTTTGAAAAGTTTTACATTTTATATTTAATTTCATAATCCATTTGGTATTAATTTTTATATAAGATGTGAGACAGGTTAAGCTTCATTTTTTTCTGCCAACAAATATCCAGTACTTCTGTACTATTTTCTGATAAGACCATCCATTTTCTATTTAAGTGCTTTTGGATCTTTGACAAAAATCCACTGGGAATATATTTTCCTGCTTCCTAACATGCATGCTAATATTTGATTTCAGACTGTGTATTATGAATGCCACATTATTGAGAGTCTTGATTGTATTGTCTTCCTGTAAAGAGTTTTGAGTTTTGCATCAGGCAGCTAATTTACTGGCAGATCATATTATTCTACTATGGTATCGTTTTAGTCTTTCTTAGAATGGGTCTAGAGTAAATCTTACCTTAGGGCATAATTCTTATTTCTAAGGAATGGTCTTTCTGGGGTCACAACTTAATCTATGTATTGTTGGGTGAGGCTTATACATCATGGTTAGTCAGAACTCAAGTATCTGTCAGTCCTGTGTGGCTTCCAGAATGTCCATTCAGCTCAAAGCTTCCTAATAGCTCTTTGCTGATTTGTTTCCAAAATCTTTACAGATACAGATTAGTATTGGACTAATGATTCAAAGGGACTCCTAGGTAGATTTCTGATACTCCTTTTCTATATAATTATTTTATGGTACCCTGACTCGCCCGACCTCAAATTCTAGTTATGTTAGTCGCCTTAAAATGCTGATTTTTTTCCCCCCACTCAGTGAGATAACTGCCCTCTGTTTGTTCTTCACTTCTCTGTGCCACATTTTGGAAGAAAGGCCAGAATGAACGTGAGTTCACCTTATATATCTCCAAGAAGCTAATCATACAGTGTCCCTTGCTCAATACTAAATCAGTTTCTTCATATATTTTATATATTTTATATATTTCATATATTTTAACCATTTTTCTAGTTGTGTGTTATGTAGTTGTGTGATCCTCATTATTCATCATGGCAAAGGCCAGAATTCCACAGACCCTGGTATTTTTCTAGAAGTTCCTGAAACAATCTAAAGTGCTATTCTAGGGAAATGACCACTAAATTAGTTTAATAGTTTAAAAATAATTAAAGGTAACACTTACAAAGCAGGCATATAGTACAATATGCCAGACTTATTTAATCTTCACTACAATTCTGTGAAATAAATACCAATATTGTTCAATTGTACAGACGAGAAAATGAGGCACGGTAATATACACATTATATAACTTGTAAGTCGTAGAGCTAAAATTAAAAAGGCAGTATGTCTTTAAAGTTAGTGTTTTTAACAGTTCACTTTATGGCCTCTTTGCAGGTATTAGTAAGTTAGCTGTAGGATTCAGCAAGGTTAAATTAAGAAAGAAGTGATACTTTGCTCTTAAGGAGTTAACTACTAGTAAGAACATTTTACTAAAAGATTTTATTTACTAAGGTTTTATTTCAAAGCAGGACTACATGGTAGGTCATCATCATCCTTTTCCTCCTTATCATCATAACTTATATTTACTATACATTTATGATATGCTAAACAATATGCTAAGTGGATTATGTACAAGTTAAAATTTCTCATAATAACCCTGTGTGAGAGTGGTATGCTAGGGCTGGCTCTTACTAGCTCGTAAGAGCTGATCATTACGTTTTCAAAAAGTTTATGAGCTAATCAATGTTCTGTTGGTGGAAGTGATTACAAAGAGAAATTTGCAAATACTACAAATTAGGGCTTCTCCCCACCTTAACACACAAGTTACTTGTTAGACATTTACCAGCATACCATTGGTACTATTATTAAGTCTGTTTTGGAGTGAGGAAATTGACACTTGGCATGAGGTGGAAATTTAAAAACTTGCTGAAGGCCACAGAGCAAATAACAGCTAAGCTAAAAATTGTAGAACCTAGATTCATGTGCAAAGTTAACCATCACACAGGTCAGGACATGTGGTGATGACACTGATCTGTATTATTTATGGATGTGGAAATAGATAAACAAGAAGAGGGAGGTCTTGAAATAGTAGATAATTTTGTTTCTAAAAGAAGTTTAGAGATTTTTTAATGTTTGGACTGCACATTATTTAATTGGACACATAGTTACCCTGCTACTCTCCTTTTTGCACTTGGAATTTATGTGTGTGTGTGTTTTTTTTTAAAGCACAATGCAAGTGTGGATACTCTATGATACCTCCATAGGAACTTTCTTATAGACCTCCCTGCAATTATCTTGCCCAGAGACATGGTAGAGGGAGGATCGTACCTAGTATGTGCTGTTAGGCAAAGTTTGGGGGTACTGGTTAGAGTACTTTACCTGATAAAATGTTTTTGCTCCTGACATTATGAAATGTGGCCTAATAAAGTTACAGCAGGCAATAGGGTCAGTCATAAAGATGCTTCTCTTGAATGAATATTAAAAGTAAATAAAAATTAAAACATTATGGAGTACATACTTTGTATCAGGTGCTATTTTAAAGGATTTATAAGTTTGAATTAATTTAATCTTTACAAGAATCTTATTTTTAGAAGCGTGGAAGAATTTAGAAATCTAGAATGGGAGGAGAGGAAAACTACCAAGTTATTTCTCCTCTCCCTAATCTTGCCATCATAGCTAAATACCTCCTACAGCCCTAATAGGGTCGTGCTATGTCACTACTATATATGTGTGTGTGTGTGTGTGTGTGTGTGTGTGTGTGTATGTGTGTGTGTGTGTGTGTGTGTATGCACACATATATATTTTGAGCACACCAGCAAGAGTTTTATAAAATATTCAAATAAGAAAAGGCAAGTTTCTTTACTTGAGCTTTTTCCTTCTCCGATGCAAGAAAAAGGTCAGAGTAGGCAAGGAGAAAGGCCATGCCTATATTAGGCATCCCTTTCTTTTCACTCCAGACCATTATGAATGCCCAGCGCCAGGTGAACTGATGACCAACTCGAGACAAAATAGGGCTCATTAACAGGAAGACCAGAAGTCTAAAAGACAAAACAATTTTTAGAAAGTTATTCTCGTCAGAGAATTTCTTTCCATTATATTCTACCCCATTCCAACCTATTCCCTGCGGAATTGCTAACTCTCAAACAAAAGAGACATCTTTCACACACTGTGAGCATGATACCAAAGATATTCCCTAGAGAGGCCTGGCAGGAGAAGGGCATTGCTCTCTTGTTTCTTTCTGCTAGGTGAATAGTAGCGTAATGCCATATCACCCTTGAATGGTGCTCCTTGAGGTGGAAAAAAAAAGAGAGACATTTTGTAGATATATGCTAGATTTAAAAAAAGAAAACAAATCTAATAACTTAAAAATATAAAGAAAATGTTCTCCCTTTCTTTTTTCTTCATATATTTTAATCTTGCTAATCTGTTCAATATTGGTCATTTTTTTCTATTTTTTTCTTTTAGCCACAAATCATTTTTACATTTTACACTAATTTTATTTGATAATTTAGGATCAACTTCAATTTATTTGATACTAGCTGACTTGATGTTGATAATACAACTAGATGGAAGTAGAATGTTAGCTATCTGAGTGATGAAATTAAAAGAACTGTAAGACTTTGATTATGGTGGTTTTTCCCACTCTGTCACCTTTTTTCCAGCTACATGGGCAAACTTTTTCTGCCTCTTAAGAGTAGAAAAACTACAAAAATTACTGGAGGAAAAAAAAAAAGCCATTTGCAAAGAGGGCTTCCTTGAGATTTTTACAAAAGTTATTTCAATTATAATATTTAATTCAAAGAAAATTGTTATATAATATTGGGCAAAAACACAAGATAACAATTTTTATTTATGATAGATGCTTAACTCCATGATACCTCACAGAAAATAAAAAACAGTGGACAAACTATGGCAAATGTCAATAGTGGTTACTTCTAGGTATATAAGAGTATGAACATTGTTTTCCTTATTTCTAAACTTTAAAAAATTTTACAAAGAGTTTGCATTGCTTTGAAATTTAGTTAAAAACTGAAAAGAATTACCAAGCGTTAATTTGCTGATGGTTCCTTTGAAAGTTTAAATCACTTGTTCATTCTAAGGTATGAGAACTTTTTATTATTTAAAAGATGACTTTCAGACTTATTCAACTTTCTATAAATAGAAAAATTCAAATGGCATTCTTACCTTAAAACAATCAGTGTTAAGTAGATATTTAATGAATAATATATATCAGAAAGTGTTACATATAAATATACATGAGCAGGAATTATAAGTCCAGTGAAAGTAAATACCATTAGAAAAGCAACAAATGATAGACAATTCCAGAATCTGCATTTTTCAAAAAGATTAAATATAGTTAATTGATTAATTGATCTAACATTTTTACTACAAGGCTTATTTATAGCATTGTATTATTCATTATCAAGAATGTAAAGACGAATAAGGCATTTACTAACACTCAAGGGGCATAGACTTTAACTTGAAAATGGAACACTAAGGCAAGTAAGCAAATAATACTAAATCAATTTAAACTAGTTTATACTATGTGTAAATTAGTGTCTTTTTCAATTGTATCTGCAAAAATGTTTAGGTTGTAGCTACGCTATTTCATAGAATTCAGAATCCAGACATTATAGTTCATATAACTTGAGGTCTTTTGTTCATTTTATATATTTTGGATATTAACCCCTTAACAAATTTATAGTTTACAAATATTTTCTTCCAGCCTATAGGTTTTCTCTTCACTTTGTTGATTAGTTTCTTTTGTCCTTTGTATATTCTACATTTTGAATTTATAAGAATGTGCTTATCCAAGTGCTTTGGAGTCCAGGAAAACTCTATTATTATTTCTTACTTCTCATGTTCTTATCAACTGATAAGAACTGGCAAAGTAGTTTCTAAAAGGACACTCAAAAATCAATATGGACATGTTTTGGTGTTAAGAATAAGAGAGGCTATTTTTAAAAACTTATTTCCTTTTCTCTAGTCTTCAATGTTCACATATTACTTTTATAACAAAACAAATGGAAAAATGAAAAGGGCACACGAATATCATTTGGTGAGGAGATGGCAGCTTGGTTTTACCTATTGTCTGCGAGATTTTTGTCCCTGACCAAGATAAATTTTGTCCTGGAGGGGAATATTGCTTTTTCTTAAAAACAAAGTCAAAACGAAAACCAAGACTTTCTCTATTACAATAATAAGAAATCTTTCAACTATAATTTAAGAGGGACAAAAAACTAGGCATCACCAGAGAAACAGCCAACATAAAGTATTCTAGCACAGGAACTATTGAGTGAAAGAACTAAAAATATTTCTTTGTGACTGAATTTTGGTTTAGTACTGTGAACTATCATCCCTTTCTTGTATATGTATGGCCATATCTTTAATTATGTTATTCTCTAGATTTAAATATTGCATCCAACATAAGCTTAGAGAACAATACACTAAGATATATCTTGTGACAATATAAATTTTGTATTGTTTTTCAATTGTTTTGTATTGTGACTTCACAAGCAAAAGAAAAATCCAGTTGTTGCATTTCGCACATAGTTCCCCCCAAATAAAATTCCCCAAAGGATTATATCCATCTACCCATACAATTAGTAAAATTACTTGTAAGCGTTGAGTAGGATAATTTAATCAAGTGAATGGTGAGTATGAACCACAATCATACTTTACTATTGATTTAATAATCACATAGTTTAAAAGCTTATAAAACTGTAAAAAAGCACCACCAAATTTTAAAAATCAGTCTTATTAATTAGCATGAAACGTAATCAGATCAGTTAAACTATTGGGACACTTTCACACATGGTAGAAATTAATTAGAGAAAATTGATGAGGCTAAAACAAGATTATTTAAGGGATCAGTCTCTATCAAATTTAGAGTGGGTGTGAGTCAAACATCCAAGCTCCAAACCCATTTGGTAGATGTGTGGATGTACTCATGCATGTGTGTGTGGGATGTCTGTGTGTGTGTGTATGTGTGTGTGTGTACAATAATTCAGGCACACAAAAAGAGCTTCTGCATATTTTTAAGTTTTTTCCTTTATTTGGTGATCATAAATTGTCCTAATCTAGATCTTTTAAAGTAACAATGGGCTGCCACCTTGTCTATACTTTAAGTATCATCTGGAAAGAGTTTTTTAAAAATAGAAATCTTATGATCTCACTTTCATAGATTTTGATTCTAGTATTCTTAAGCATCTTCATTATTTTATTGCCCACTCTTGCATAGCCAGTAGCTTAGTGGAATGATATCTAAGGACTGGCATAAAATATTGTGCAGGCTGGCAAAGAGGTAGTTTCTACTTGGGGAATTTATTTATATTAAGGTGATGTATGAATAAAAGCATGGAAGAAGTGAGGAGCTACTTCTGCCAATATACAAGGGAAGTGCATTCCAAGAACTGAAAATAAGGCCAAACAAAGGAGCATGCTTGGCATTTCTGAGGAATAACAAGGTGATCACTGTGGCTTCAGCAGGGTGGGTGAAAATGAGAGCGGCAGAAATGAACTACAGAGGCAGCAGGGAAACAAATCATGGGACTTTGCCATTAAAACAATTTTGACTTGTAGCTGAAAAAAATAAAAAGTTATTAAATAAGTTTAAACAAAAGAAATGACCTGGGTAAAGAGGCACTGAAGATATGAGATGGATGAGGGTAAGTAAAAGATCATAGGATCAATGGATTTTAGCCTCAGTGTTTTTGGAGAATTGTTCGAATTAGAATACTGGCGGTCATAAAGTGAAGAGTAGCATGGGCCTGCTGCAGGTTGTCATGGGATACTGTAGGGGTTATCACTAGTATCTTAGATCTCTACTATTTTGGAGAGCAGGAGTTGGTATATACCATATTTTAAATAGCAAGATTCTTGAATTTGAGACTATGGAGTGGTTATTTGTATAAGTGTGGCTAAAGAGGGGTGGTAGACATAGTCATAGAAGAAGGTCCAGGAAAGGAAAGATGAGGGAGTAGAAGGATAACTATATGGTTATTGATATCACTAAGAATGGTGATAGAGTAATACTGGAGAGAGTCACAGTGAGGCAGGAGCCAAACTCTTCACAAAATGGAATGGGACCCATAGTTCTAGGATGAACTGCAACCAAGAGGCTAGTAGTTGTGATGATCTGATGGCATAAGCTTGAAAATTGTGTCTTTTGAGGAAAAAGGAAAAAGAATGATCTGGAAATGACTTTCAGATGAAGAGAGATCTCCTACTTCAACTGTAGGCAAAATAGTACCAGAAATGCTGGTGAGAAGGACATCACAACTTATAAGGAATCCAAGAGTAGTAATATTTTGGGGGAGACTCAGCTTATAGTTAGATCAAGAAGGTAAGGGGAGCCTTCAGAATCACTTCCCATAGATATAATTAAATATTGTGTAATAGTAATTTGCAGTCCATTTAATTCTGTCTCACTGCAAGTCCAATTGACTTTCATTGTAATTGACATGGAATTTTAGTGAGGTACTTTAGAATCCTACACGATCCTATACCTCCAGAATTTCTTCTGAAACGTTCTCCCACACTCCAGAAATCACTGTTTGCTTTCATGGCCTCTGTTAACACATATGTTGCTATTGTGTGATTTAAGTCAAGTTCCCATCCTATGTCCTGAAGCACTACAGAGTGTGTTCTTTCTCTAGGCTGACATAAATCCCACTTGCCACTCAACTGGGTATCTTTAGGCAAAGCATGATTTGCACTTTTCCACTTACAGTCTTATATTTAGTTTGGCTATACTTTCTCTTATAACACTGTCGATTCTCTTCAGATGCCCTAGTTTAATCTTTTAATTTGCTTGCATGACATCTCTTCATCATTCTCAAAATAAGTCTTCAGAATTTTTTTGCATTAAGTTCAATTTTTTAAAAATTGCATTAAAATATTACTTATCAATTACTGCATTTATTGACATCCTCTTACTAATAAGAGTATAGGATTTCAGATAGGAAATTGCTGAATCAATGATCAGAGAGCTGAGAAATTAGTGGGGAAAATAGAATCAACATAAACTCAAAATGAGGTTACAAATTTTGCCTCAAATTTGAGGATTTGAGAACATAGGCAAAAAAAAAAAAAAAGGAAGAGTTTTTAGTTGGGTATCTTTTAAGTCTTTAAAAAAAATCTATTTTGACTATGTAGATATAGATGCAAATGTAGTTATATTATAGCTTCCAATGTATGAAACAAAGTGAAAATATGCAAAGGGATTGGCAGTAGTGGCAGGGGAGAGGAGGCATACCTCATCAACAAGGGTATCTGCATAACCAACATTTGTATACCCAATCCTGAATTGTACCTCACATCTTTAAAATAAAATTTTCTTTTAAAAAAGAAAATATGCTAGCCACTTACTTGAGAAGAAGTGCTTCAACTCCTGGTTTAAAATTTGTAGAATTTAAAAAGAGTCCCATAATGGTCAGAGTAAATATTCCTGACATTTTAACTAACTCACCTATTTTTAAAAGGAAATAAATAGAAAGCATTAATTTAACATAAACAGTAGCACAAATTTTACCAGATATCTTGATGGAGTAGTGACTTTTTAGAGAGGCTACCTCACTTGGAAAATATTGCGAATTGTTACCACCACACAATGTCCTTTTTATTCCTCTGATTCATACTCAATTATGTAGTAAAGTCTATGAGTTCTTGGGGGAATGAGCCCATGTCACATGGCTTCTTAGCAATTAATAATTTAAAATTATAATATTTATTTTTAATACTAAAGAATATTTCATGCTTTTATAGATATTAACTTGTCATTCATACTTGGATCAGTGAATCAGTTCTGCATTTTTTGTTTCTTTGATTTACTTTGTATTATTATGTTACAACAGTTGTATTTTAATGACTATAGGTTTGTCAAATGTTTTAATTTCTATCTGGCAAGTAAAGTTATCCTTGTCTATTTTCACACATTAATTTCTCTAGATAAACTTTAAAAATTATTCTTATAAAATTTGGAACCAGAAAAATGTTATATCATTGTGCGATTTGGATTGTGATACATTTTAATTTTATGTAATTATCATCATGCCATTGAGTTTTTCCTTCTAGTGATGGAAAATTACAAAAAACTTACACTTTTAATTTTAGTCCTGACTAGAAATGGTAACAAAAGCAAAAACAAACACTTTAAACATTTTTGGATCATGAAAGAAGAGGGAACCACAGAAACGTGGGCTTTAAAAAGATTAAGTCCTGGACTAGGCATTATAACTTGGTAGGCTATTGTGAAATTAGAAAGGTTTTTATGATGTCTTGAAGACACTGAGGAAGTTCTTGTACATTAGACTTATATTTACTCCATATCTTGCTTTCAAAAAATTTGTCCTGGCAGGATTCTTCCTAAAATGTTTATTGAGACATCTTAACTCTAAAAGTTTAAAATTACTTCCTCAGTTAACTTTTTTCTCCCTTAATCTTCAGGCTCAATTAGATGATGCTAGAGGAAATCATATGTGTTGGAATATATTTTTGTAAGAATTTAAATATACAAGCAAAGTCTAGTACACGAAGAACCTACCCAAACAGAATGATCATTCCCTCATTGTCTTTTAATTTGTTACCTTGATTCTGTAAGTTCACTGTATTATAATTGACTTTAATCCACTGATTAGTTAGAAAACTTCAAGATCCCATGTTCTGCTTTCCCCCTTTCAGACATAAAAATAATGAATCTCGTTACTCTAGTGTTTCTCAAGGGATGTTTCCCTATGATTTGATTTATTCAAATTTTATATTTCTTAATAAATTGTAATTTTTTATGTTTAGGTCCAAACTACTTGTTAAGTATATTCCTTGAATATTTTATAATTTTTTGCCAATGTACAGAGAATCAAATTTTCCTTATATTTACTAGCTAGTTACAGTTGGCTTATAAAAACACTATTCATTGCTTTGGGTAAACTTATCTTATATCAAGCTATGAGAGAGAATCTTGCTGATTTCGTTTACTAATTGACTGTGTTGCATATTCTACACACACTATAAAATGTTGTAATTAATGTAGCCATTTTTTCCTCCTAAAATATGTTCGAACCTCTTTTTTTCCCCCTTATTGTATTAGCTAGGGTTCCAGAACTATTTTTAATTATGGATATGACAATATGCACCATCATCTTATTTCTAAATGTAATAGAAAGTCATTGTATAGGTGTAGTAACTAGGTATCAGCTCACATGCCAACTCCCAATCATTGTAGGGCTGTCTGAAGAACTGCATTGAACATGATTCTTGTACTGCAACAGGAAACAGTGATCTGACTAATTATTAATATTGGCCATACTTCTGTGGGAAGCAATTGTGGTAAATGAATGAATAATATTGATAGATTTTCTTGTTTGATCTCTAACTTTTTTTTGATCTACTAAGGAAAATATATCTAAATTATGGGCAGCTAGAATGATTTCTTTTAACTCTCTTTTTGTAGTTAACATTTCATTTAATTGCTTCATGGTTGAAGAATACTTGAAATTTTATTGAAGTGTTGTTCAATTCTAGTTAATTTCTGTAAATTGTCCTCTATATGTAAAGGGCATAAATTCTGTTTTGGGAGGCAAAAGCTCTATATATCTTATAACCCAAGTTTATAAGTTATTTAAATAACCTTAATTATTTTTGTCCAATTGGTCATGAAATTCTTTGGGAAAGGCAGAATAATTTATTTTACCATAATTATAGTTTTGTAAAGTTTTTCTTTCCTTTATAATAGCATTTGATCTATATATCTTGGTACATTGCTTTCTGTTAGTTATTCATATCTTTCATCTCTTTTGATAGATTATTTTGACACATTCCTTCTAAATCAGTTAAACATTTTTATTAACTTTTCTCTGGTATGTATTTTCACATATATTTATTTTGAATTCTTCTATGTCATTTAATTTCAGGTATATGCCTCTTACTTACAAAAATAAAAGATGAGGTACAGAATTGAAAAGATGATACTCATATGATTGACATCATCACCAAAAACAGCTGACAACCACAACTGGATCAGTTTTGAACTTAGGATTCCAAACAAGATACTTGCCATAAAATATGACCCAATTCCATACGCAATATCATAGGCTACAAGAAAGAGGAGTAAATAAGAAAAAATTAATATAACTTACCTACTCTGATTTTAAGTGATACGCTGGGTAAATTTTTCCATTGATCATTATTTTTAAAATTAGCTTATTTTAAACATGAGAGTGCAGATATCACTTATTTCAATTCCTTCAAATATGTACCCAGAAGTAGGATTACTGGATCACATGGTAGTTCTATTTTTTTTTTTTTTAAAGCAACTTTCATAAAGTTTTCCATAATGGCTATACTAATTTACATTCCCATCCCCATCAACAATATACAAGAAGTCTCTCTTCTCTGCAACCTTTCTAACACTTGTTATCCTTTAACTCCTTGATACAGGTCATTCTAACAGGTGTGAGATAATATCTCATTGTGATTATAATTTGCATATCCCTACTAATTAGTAATGCTGAGCATTTTTTCATGTACTCCTTGGCCATTTGGATGTCTTCTTTTGAGGAATGTCTGTTCAGGTATTTTACCTACTTTAAAAAAAATCATACATTAATTTAAATAAGAAGTAAAGACAAAGTCTTGCTATGTTACCCAGGCTGGTCTCAAACTCCTGGGCTCAAGCAATCTTCCTGCTTCAGCCTTCCAAAATGCTGGGATTACGGGAATGAGACACCGCCCCTGGCTCTTTGCCCATTTTTAAATGAGGTTATTGGTTTCTAACACACAGAATCAACATAACTGTCCATAAATGAATGAATAGACTTTTAAAATATGGTATATATAGTGGAATAAATAGTGGAAATACTATTCCATCTTCAAAAAGAAGGAAGTCCTGTCATTCGCAACAACATAAATGAAGCTAGGGGACATTTTTCCTAAGTGAAATCAGCCAATTACAGAAAGAAAAATACCACAGGATCTCCCTTATAAGTACAATATAAAAAAGTTTAACTCATAAAAATAGAGAGCAGAATGAGCATTACCAGAGGTTGGGAAGGTAGGGAAGAAGGAAATGAGAATTGTTGATTAATGGGTAACAAAATTTCAGACATCAAGAGGAATAAGTTTTCAGATCTATTCCACAGTAGGATGACTTTAGTCAATAATAATGTATAGATATTTCAAAATAACTAAGAGAGGTAACTTTCAAACGTCTCACCATAAAACGTTAAGTGAGGTGGTGTTATGTTAAGTTGCTTGAGTTAATCATTCTACATTGCATACATATATCAAAACATTACACTGTGCCCCACAAAGGTATATAGTTATGATTTATCAATTAAAAACAATATTAATAAAAATAGCTCATTATCTTGGGGTAGATGTATAATATTTTCTTATTTTTAAGTTGAAAGTTTTTTTTCCAAATGCTAAAAGCCACACCTAAGTTTGTAAAATTTGTTAATTTTAACCTAAGAGTTTTTTGTTTTGGTCTCTGTTAGGGAATATATATTTCCACAGTGCCTACTGTGTGTCAAATGTGTAATAAATTTTAAAGATACATGGATGAAAAGAAGTAAGAATTGTTTAAACTCATGGAGATTATACTCAAGACTTAATGTGATACATGCAGGGAATACAGAAAAAGGAATGCCACTGGGTCTCAGCTGAGTGAATCTCTGACACTATGCTGCTGTTGACCTGCCAAACTGATTGCTTATCAGTGGACATTTCATTTGTTTCACTTTCTTCCCTGATAAACAATGTTGCCGTGTATATTTCTGTACATACTTTTTTTTGTGTGCTTCACTGATTACTTTTTTAGGTTCCCAAAGTGGCAAAGATAGTTGCTTTCCAGGTATTCATATTTTTATATTTTGCCTAAGTGCTTTCCACAAAGCAATATTATGATGCCTTCCCCAGGAAAACAGGAAGTCTGAACTCATAAGAGATTCAGTTGCTGGAACCAGACATTCCTCTAGATCCATGAGCTCTAGGCACAGAGCTGGCCATGGCAATAATTTTGGGAGTCTGGTATCTCCTGACGTTTCCTAAACAGGAGGGAAATCAACTCTGGTTCCAGCAGCATACAGGTATCTGGTGTTAGAAGACTTCAGTTTGAAAGTTGCTTTCTTCTTTAAAAAAGGAAAATAGCTTTTAATAGGTAATATGTTTGCTGACTAGATTCATTAACCCAGGAAAAGTCTCAAAGCAAAGCCATTATTACATATACTGTTTTAAACTTTTTTAAAAATTTAAAGTCATTTATTTCATTGTAAAATATTATATAAAGTTGACCTTTTAAAGTATATTTTTACTATATAATGCAGAGATTGAAAATCAGTGTCATTTACTACTCCAAGTTGTTTTAAACTCTTAACACCCGAGTCAGAAAGTGTAAGAGCTCTTGAGTGGAATAACTATTTTTAGTTTTCCCCTATTATGAAATATGTGCTAACTTCAAAGATTAGTAACACTCTCTAAATAATGACAGAAGTTATAAAAACAATGGTTACTATAAAAATTACTGATTCACAATTGTGTCAGTTGATATAAATGAAATAGCAGTAAAGCTGATCAAGCATCTTTATTCCCTAAGGGAAATTTTTCTTTCAAAGCTATTAAAAGGAAGTCCTAACGGTTAAGAAAATAAGTTCATTTGCTACCTTTCTTTTATGTAGAATTTTTATAATTGAGGCTATTACTATTATTATTTTAATAGTAATTACTTACTATTTTTATACCACCGAAATCTAAAAAAAAACTTCATAAAATTCTGATCTACTGACTATTATCAAAATTACAAGGCAAACTTTATGAAAGCAAGTGAACTTTGTCTATTGTGTTCATGGCTGAATACTTAGGTCACAGGATAGATGCTATCACAGGGTGCATATTCATAAATAATTGTTAAATTGATAAATGAATGAAATTCCACATCACTACCTTTTCCCCCTCTTTTTCTTTTTTCCCCTTGAGTATTGAGAAAGTCTCTTGATTAGACTGCAGATGTCATTTCTGAGATAAGTTTCCCAAAAATTCTGTGGTCAGTATATAATATCTTAAATGCAGTCTGGTGGAATACTGGACAAGGTTTAGTAGCTGGACATCGATCCTCCTGATTGACATGTATGATTGTACTTCTTTGTGCTTCTCAGCTCCCAGAGGGGTGGCCCTAGGGTTTTTAAGATGCTTCAGAATATAGACATTTCTTTTTTTCTCACCTTAGTCATTTTCAGGAAAGTTGTATCTACAGGAAGTTTTGTGATAAAAGTTCTCTGAGTACCATATTGGGTCACCGTCCTTTGCATTCTGGATCGTGGTGCAGGTTGTGTGGGTGAATGGTTTTCTCACACATCACAGATGGCAAATTTGAGTCCTTAAGGATGATGTACCTTTCTGTGCTAAACTGGGCTTCTAGATTCACCACAGATGCTCTAAGCTACCATGGCCTGGGTAAACTAATGCTGGACACAGAGCTCCACCCATTTGTTACCCACCAGTCTCAAAGGCTAAAAGCAAGTACTTTTTTTTTCTCAAGTAAGAGGATAGTGCTTGTAAACAGAGGGGTTGCAAGTTTCCCGTGACCTCCTCCATTTACCACTTTACTCCTGAACTGTAAGTACTGTTTTTCTTTTATCATGTGTATGTGTGTAAAAAATAAATAACATCTGTGTATTACAATAATGATTATAAAGTATATAGTTGTGTAGTTACTATTCATGACAAGAAATTTAGTGTTACCAACACTTCCAGAAGCTCTTATGTGCCCCTCCCTGGTCAAAACCCTGTATCTTCCTCCAAAGAAAGTGGTTCCCAATGTATAGTCTCTGAATATCTGAGTAATGGTGGAAGAAGATCCATAGGACCTTTTCAAGGTGTCTGAGAAATCAAAATATGTGTGTCCAGGGGACATCCGGCAAGATGGTGATGGGGCAAGTTGGTCCCCTCCGCGAAAAGGAGTGTCCATAAAGACTCTCTCTCTTCCCCAGTGGCTGCGGCTCCCACGGCTGCCAGCCTGTTCTTCATGCACTGCTCTGCCATCGCCTCCGCCTCTGCCCCCACCTGGGGCGACTCTCGGCTGCTTCTTCCCCCCCCCAACCCCCCCCGCGCCCCCCTTGGCTCTCTCCCAGTGGAGCTCCTCCCACACACTGCACTGCTGATGCAGTGGCCTCTGCCACGGCTGCCACTGCCGCCCCCACCCACTCTGGGAGGCCCCTTGGCTCCTGCCCCATGGAGCACCGGGCTCCCCTCGCCTGCTGCACTACCCTGCCCAGCCCTGCCCCAGGTGCCAGTGCTACTCCGACCTGCACTGCCTGGCAGTCTTACATTCCGCCTTCCTCAGCTTGGCCCCCAGGCTGCAGCAGAAAAAGAGATCAGCTGGAGCCCTGAGACCTGACAGGGACCTGCATTGCCCCGTCCAGCTCTGCCCAGCTCTGCCCAGCCTCCAACTTGGGATCTAGGGTAATAGCATCAAAATGGGAGAGACAGAAGCCTCTCCCCCATGCTAGATCGGACACAGGTCAGATCTGAGTGGCAGATTTGACAGGCAGCAAGCAGACTGAGCCCAGATCGGAGCCATTCTCCACAGCAGGCCTGGGATAACTGACCCTAGCTGTGAGCAACCCTACCAGCCTGCAATGAGGCTAGAGATCAGAGCTGAAAGGACATTGAACTTAGAGGAAAAATCTCAGAGCGTGCTTGGGTCTCTTGGTTTAATTTTTTAATTTTTATTCACTGTCTGTTTTACTCAACTTGTTTTCTCTCTTTTCTTACTGTTATTGATAACGTTTTCATACTTATTTTGTTTCTGTTAGTTTACTGATTTTTTTTCTTTAGACCTCATGTTTGTGTAGGGGAATAGTATACCAATAAGGAGGTTAGTCTGTATGATTGTATGTTTGTTTGTTTTTTCTCTCTCTCTCTTATCTGTCTTTGTACCTCTTTTCATTTGTTAGTCGGTATGTTTGTCTGTTTTCCCTCTTAATATTCTCTCTTTCCACCTTCCTCTTCCCCCAACTTCCCATTCCATTCTTTTCCTTTTTCTTACCTCATTTTGTTTTCAGGGAGCAAACCTATACCCCCCCCACTGCATGGGCAGATTGCAAGGCAGTGGGAAGTGGGTTCCAGAGCATCCATACACCTGTCGGTGGATACTGGGATCTCCAGATAGATTTTGAATCACAGCTCTCCCCTCAATTAAATCTCAAAACTGCAAAAAGTATAGCTCCTAACCTATAGTCCAGCTTCAGAATTGAACAAAGCCAGAGGATTCACATAAGGAAGAATAGGAGATTGAGCAAACAGAAGTAAAAGCAACCCCTCCACTGCTGAACAGCAGAATTAAAGAAGATGGGGGGAAAAGGAAAAAGTGGGGAGGAAAATCTACACAAATGAAGAAAAACCAAAAGAAGAGTATAGATCTCACACAGACCACTGAGAGGTTAGACACTGAAAAAACAGACTTTGGAATGCAAACAATGAAGAGCCCCCAGAATGACTGATCACACACAACAAACCCAGACATCAAGACATTAATAGAGAGAATAAAAAGAATTGAGGAGAGACAAGAGGAAAATAGGAAGGAGTTGATAACTGAGATAACAGTAGTAAAGAATATTGTGATTGAAATACATAACAAACTAATAAGCATGGAAAGCAGAATTAGCCAAGCAGAAGAAAGAATCTCAGAGCTTGAAGACCAAAATATAGAACTAAACCAAACTGACAAAAACACAGAAAAGAAGCTTAAAAAGATAGAACAAAACCTTCAAGAGATGAGCAATTACTTCAAGAGACCAAACCTAAGAGTAATTGGACTTTCTGAGGCAGAAAGAGAGACAGAGACCACCCTGGAACAAACATTCCATGAAATTATTCAAGAAAACTTCCCTCATCTCATCAGTGATGTGAAAATTCAAACACAAGAGATTCAGAGAATCCCTGCAAGACAACAACTGAGACGACCAAATCCCAGACACATAATAATTCACCTAAACAAAGTAGGTATAAAAGAAAAAAATCCTAAAGGCAGCAAGAGAAAAAGGTCAGACTACCTACCAGGGAAGACCAATTAGAATAGCAGCAGATCTATAAGGAATTCAAACTTGCTGAAAAGAAAAAAAAACAGCCCCATTACAAAGTGGGCAAAAGATATGAATAGACACTTCTCAAAAGAAGACATCCGAGCAGCCAACAGATACATAAAAAAATGTTTAGCCTCACTAGTCATCAAGGAGATGCAAATTAAAACTCCCCTGAGATACCACCTAACTCCAGTCAGAATGGCCACCATCAATAACTCAAAAAATAACAGATGCTGGAGAGGATGTGGCGAAAAGGGAACACTTCTCCACTGTTGGTGGGAGTGTAAACTAGTACAGCCTTTGTGGAAAACAGTGTGGCGATTCCTAAAAGTTCTAAAAATCGACCTACCATATGACCCCGCAGCCCCCCTACTGGGAATAAACCTGGAAGAACTCAAATCATTCTATAAAAAAGATACCTGCACACGTATGTTTATCGCAGCATTGTTCACAATAGCAAGAACATGGAAACAACCGTGCTGTCCATCAAAGGAAGACTGGATAAAAAATGTGGTACATTTTTGGAATATTACATAGCCATAAAGAAGAACAAAATCATGAACTTCACAGTCACCTGGATGGAATTAGAGTTTATAACACTAAGTGATCTTTCACAGAAACAAAGATCTGAGTATCACATGTTCTCACTAATAAGTGGACCTTGAACAACTACTGTAATACTATAAGAAAAGGATTGATAGTAGCAGGAATTTGTGGGGGGTGGGGGAGGGGTGGCAGGCAGAGAGGTGGGATTGACAGTAGTTGATATCTGCCTGGGGAAGGGGGGACACACCTCATCAATAAGTGTACTTACACAGTAAATATTTGTATACCTAACCCTGAATTGTACCCCACAATTTTAAAATAAAAATTTTTAAAAAAACATGCAGTACAATTCAGGTTAGGTATACAAGTGTTCATTGTGCAGGTACCCTTTTTGAGAGGTGTGCCCCTTCCTTCCCTGGGAGTTTCCCTCAACTGCTCATTCCATGTCCCCTCCCCTGGCAGTTTCTCACTAGTGTGGTGATTTCTAAAGGAACTAGAAATTGACCTTCCATAGGATCCAGCAGTTCCCTTTCTGGGGATATACCCAGAGGAGCATAAGTCATTCTACAAAAAAGACACCTGCACATGCATGTTTATTTTCGCACTATTCACAATAGAAAAACATGGAACCAACACTATTGCCCAACAGAAGTGGACTGGATAAAGAAAATGTGGTATATATACACAATGGAATATTACGCAGCCATAAAGAAAGACAAAATCATAGACTTCACAGCAAAGTGGATGGAGTTGAAAACAATCATACTTATTTATCTATCAAAGAATAAAAAGTCAAATACAACATGTTCTCACTCATAAGTGAGACCTGAACATTTACCACAATAACACAAGGGAAGGATCAGCGGCAGTGGGGCACTGCCAGGAAAGTGGGGGGATAGGCATGTGGCAACATAAAAGGCACCTGGTCCTAAACCAGGGGAAGTGAGGAGGTTCAAACAGTTGGAGGCCCAAACTTCACCTGCATATAGATTACTTATGTGCCTAATCCTACTTGTACCCCACATCTCTATAATAAAATAAAGTAAGAAATAAAAAAAATGTGTGTCCATTATCTGAACCAGCTCCTTTGAGAAAGAGGTGGGAGGGTAGTAATTCTCTTGGGAAAGGATTGTCTTGTCGTCACTTCTGAGTTTTAGGATATGGAAGGAATAGATAAGAATAGAGGTATACAAGTTCACTGGTTGCTCAATAATAAAGTACTCTCAGAAACAGGGAAAACAATTGCAGCTAAAACCTCTTCTTTAGTGGCTGGAGAGATAATTTGGGATCTTCTTCATTGCTGGGGAAAAGGAATAGTAGAAGAAACCCACTGTGATACAATAGATTATTTGATTGACAGATCTGACAGAAGTACCTCCTAAATTTCCCAAGGGAATAGAGGTGGTGGTAGAATGAGACAATGCTGCAGAGGGCCTTAGAACAAAGAAGACATTCAGTGCATGGAAAAGTATGTCTTCAATATCCCAAGAAGACTGCAACCATTGCTTCTCTCTAAACAGTGCAAAAACATCACAGTGAAAAAGGTAAATAAATTCTTAGAAATATTATGAAAATATTTTGATTTCATGGACACCTTAAAAGGGTCCTATGGGTCTCCTTCCACCACTACTCAGGGATTCAGAGACTACACATTGAGAACCACTTTCTTAGGAGGAAGATACAGGACTTTGACCAGGGAGGGGCACATAAGAGCTTCTGGAAGTGTTGATAACACTAAATTTCTTGTCATGAATAATAATTACACGACTATATACTTTATAATCATTATTGTAATACACATATGTCATTTATTTTATACACACATACATATGATAATGAAAAAAAGTACTTACAGTTCAGGGATAAATACAGTTCAGGAATAAAATGGTAAATGGAAGAAGTCATGAGAATCTCGCAACCCCTCTGCTTACAAGCACTGCTCTCTGGTCCTGTTGATGGCCATATAGCTCACACTTCCTGCCTCAGTTGACAGCTGTCCATGTGGACTGCATGAGACATAGTACCAGGGCAAATGGGAGAGAAGTTGCCTCCTCTCACTAGACCGAGTACACTGTCTGGCTTATTTTCTAAACCCATCTTCAGCACATGAAAATCGATGGCATTCTGGTTGCTAGCATTCTAGTTGAGCCCAGGCCAGTGGAATGCTGCTCTCATAAGCATCTTCATGAAGAATCTCAACCCAGCCTCACAACAAAACCACGACTAACAATAAATAAGGAAAGTGGAACAGTGCTTTGTAAAGGGTAAGTCATTATCCCAACACTTACTGTTTTGTTTTTTGAATTGGAGTCTCACTCTGTTGCCCAGGCTGTAGTACCGTAGCACACTCATAGCCACTCCAGCTTCGACTTGCTGGGCTCCGGCGATCCTTCCAGCCTTCCTAGTAGCCAGAACTACAGGTGCGTGCTATCATGACCAGCTAATTTTTGATTTGTTGTAGAGATGAGGTCTCTCAAAGTTGCCTGGGCTGATCTTGAACCCGCAGGCTCAGGCAATCCACTCTCCTCAGCCTCCCAAAGCGCTGGGATTACAGACTGAGCCACCGAACCTGGCCTACTATTTTATTTCTACAAGCATAACTTATGATAAGATATTACACAATTCATGTGAGCTTTCAGAAAATATAGGATTCTGACTTTAGGAAATTAAGAAAAAAATAGCTCCTTACCTAAGGTATGGGGCGTCTCACTTTGACTTGCTAAGGTACGATCCACTATACTACTAAATATAATTAATGATATAACAGAGGTAAACAGACTTTCTCCATTAATTAAAGTGGTGAGACTTCTAGAAAGACCTGTATATGTTTAGAGGGAAAAGATTTGTTTTAAGTGAGAAAAACACTAAATATTAAATATAAGAAAATAAAATATTATTCACAAGCAGAAGAATATTGTTAGCTTTGGATATTACATAATTTCCCCTACATAAACTTTACTCATGTTTTCAAACTCCCTTAAAGGAAATGTAATTGTATATAAACTGTAAGTTAAGTCTAGACCATTATAATTAGGCACAGAATTAGTGGTGGTTCATTATGTTTACATAAGTAAGATAACCAATTAGAGCTCTCATTCCTTATTTCAAAGTGCAGATGAAAACATGAAATTTATTATTTTTTAAAACTCACTGAGTTGTTCTATATAAATACATACATCATAAGTCATATATTTAAGGCAAGACAGAAAACCATGAGAGAGATCAAGTAAATTCATAAATCAAACCTTTATAACATGTAACCTAAGTAAAGTATTAAGGCAACTTTTCAGATAGTCTAGCTACAAATAGCAATTACCTGACTTTCCCATACATTATTCTCAAAGGTTTTAGAAATCAAGCTCCATGAATGTATAGCCCTCTGATATTCCCTACTTCCATCCTAATTTTTCTTTGTGATGGTATTCTAGGTTTCGATATCTATCAGTTGTCCATCTCCTCTGCCATTAAATGTGGTTATAGTGACAAAACTTCAACTTTGAGCATCTTCAGTGCTTTTCTGAAAGCCATAGGAGGGAAATGTAGTATAGCAAACACCCTTTCTGTAAACCAATGACTCTGTCACGGCAATTACAACCTAACTACAATCAGTATGCTAATAGAAGAGAAGAAACACCCAGGCAGCCTGTTCCCATGTGGCTCAATTGCCTCAATTGTTCTATTGTTCACCCCTCCTTGTAATCATGACCTTGGCTGTAAGATTCTGCAGTGTTTCTCATCAAAAAGATCAAGTCTGATTATGAGACTTGATGAGAGCAAAAAGCTTTTGGCCTCCTTTTTCTTAGAACCCTGCCACCATGTGGCAGTATCCCCTCACTGGAGCAATGTGAGAGATTCGGGAAGGAAAGGTGAATCTTCCCAGTTATGGTTATCCTGATGGCTATTCAGGCTACTCAGATGATCTGGTAGCTAACTACAGATTCATTAGTGAACCAGGTAAGACCAACAGAACCCAGCCCATATCATCAGAACTGTTGACCACATGAGAAATAATAAATAATTGTCATTTTAAGCCATTTCATTTGGAGTTTTCAGTACTCGGCAAAACCTAAATGATATTGTATAGTTATGCCATTTTAGAAAATAGAACTATCACAAAATGTGAATATTCAGAAATAAATAACAGATATGGGTGCATAAGAAGAATCAAAGACCATAAAAAGCTCAAGACAATGTGAATGTACTCATGCATTCTACTGACATCCCTGGGAAAATTTTCTTGAGGAAATATGTATATATAATATAAATTTATAAATGTGCATATTCATAAATCTTGCACTGTAAACTCAGGAAAAATGCTTCCAAGAGGAATATACTTAAAAATATATATTTTTAAAGATATAAAATGAGGAGAAAAACAAAATTCCAAAACTGATGGCAAGATGACCCAAATTTATGAGAATAACCTTACACAATACTCCAAATAGATGATAGTTCACCAATGGCAGGCTAGAAAAATCAGTGGGATACTAGATTATGTGATAGTAAAGTCAGGAGAAGAGTGAAATCTACTCGCAAGTATTATAAGAGGCTCTCCGATCTTCTGAGGAGAAAAATGCTGGCAATGACAGTCATATCAAGGCAGGGATGTGGGATGAGAGTGTAGGGAGGAAGACAAAAATCCAGAGTTGAGTGATGGATGTTGGCACTTACTTCTAAAGTCTCACCTCACTCTATTAACCTCCTTGTTTTGAAGACTTGGCTTCCTTTATTCACATATTTACATTTAATGTGTCTCCCTACTCTAGTTCTACTTGCCTCAGATAACTCTTATCCCTTTAACTGGCCATAAAGTGAAAATGAAATTGACAAAAGTGTGTTTGTGTGTGTGTGCATATCATGTTATTCTATTTTAAAGCAATTTTTCTATTTTTTAAATTAAAAAGTGACTGAGATGAAAAATTAAGTTATTGTTTTTCTGCATGAGGCTCTTGTTTTGTTTTGTTGTTACTGTAGTTGCTTTTTGCTTTTCTGAGTTGACTTAATATCTTACTTTTAAATATGCATTCATTTTTCCTAAAATTGTATATGATCACAACACTATATAACTGGTGATTTTATCATTTTTTACATTTTAGGCTTTCAGTCTTATAGTAACAATGACTCCAAAGGCAAAATATTTTAAAAGTAGGACTAGCCTAATGACTGTTTTCAAAGGAAAAGAAATAATGGGCAACAGAAATGTCTCCACAAGGTTATACAATGTTATAATGCTCCAGAACCATTCTGTTGGTTCAATGTAGAAGCATGTATAAAGTCAAAGGTTCTAACTAAATCCCTGCCCTGTTCCACAATTAGATATAATGTTTTTGGGTTTTTTTGGAGGCTAAGGAATCCCATCATTGTTATTTCCATCTGTAGTAAGCATTACCTCCAGAATCTCTATTCAATTCTTAATCACTAATTCCTCACTACCTCACTTCTCACAGTGAAAAGCTATCCTCAACAAATTATCTTCAAACTGAGACAAGTTCATTACAAACTATGATACTTGAAATATAGGAAAAGAAAACAGTATACCTACCAAGGTGTCTTAAAGCAGCTGCAGTCAGCATGGGATCGGTACACACAAGGAGAGTTGAAAACAATAACCATGGAGTGTGCTTCAAAACTATTTTGTCCACAGAAGCCAGATACCAAAAAATCAAGATATAATTAATCAAAAGACCAGGAATTATAATGACAAGTATCTGCAAAGAAGTTTTACAAATAGAAAAGATATCAGATTGCTTTTGCAGTCCATTTTAAAAAGCAGATAATCAGGATTATTGGAGATGTAGAATTATTCCACACCCACAGCATCCACCAACAGACACAGGAGAGGCCATCTGGCTCATCCTGCTCCAGCTGACCCCTCCCCCATTTGTCCAGAGATGCAGGGGATGCTGGACAGAGACCAGCTAGAACAACTCAAACCACATGTGTATCTCTGTTCGTTTTGATTTCATCTTTTTATCATTTGTCAGAACTGTGTCTGGATTTGATTTAAAGTGTAAATTATTCTAACAGTTTTGCATCTAGTGCAGTTTAGGTAGTGGCCTTATATTTTCAAAACAGTTTTGATTACTTTGAAAGAAATGTACACCCTACATATGATTTGCAGTATTTTTTCTCAAGTTGTTTTCCTGATACAATCCAAATCTCACATGATTAAGGAAGATCATGGGCCAGGCATGGTGGCTCATGCCTGTAATCCCAGCAGTTTGGGAGTCTGAGGCAGGAGGATCATTTGAGGCCAAGAGTTCTTGACCAGCCTGGGCAAAATGGCAAGACTTTGTCTTTACAAAAAAAAAAAAAAATTTTTTTTAATTAGCTGGGTTTGGAGGCACATGGCTATGGTCATAGCTACTTGGGAGACTGAGGCAGAAGGATCGCTTAAACCCAGGAGTTTGAGCCTGCAGTGAGCTATGTTTGCACTCCAGCCTGGGGGATAGAGCTAAAGTATGTCTCAAAAAAAAAAAAAATCACTGTAGCTTATAAATTAGGGTTATAGATGATTCTGAGTTTTCTTCCCTGCTTTTGTTCTTTCACATATGAATACAGGAAGCTTTAGAATGTGAGTATATAAAATATAACATAGCTCAACAATTTCCTTTTGCTGGAGTAAAAGAAAATAATATACTTCATCGTATAATATACTTCATAGTAGTAGCTCTCTTATAGTGTTTCAGAGTTAAAATTATAACAGGCATAAGGTCTATCAGTCAGTTTTTCAGAATTATTTTTTCTTTCACAGTTTCTCCCATTGGGTCTTCAATATGTAGACAATTGCCAAGATATGGTTTATTCACTAAAATATAAAGCTGAATTCATTACTCTCATATCCTATATTTTGTGTCTTATTTATTTTGGAGCAAAGTTTTTAAAAATCTAGACAAAGATAACATATGGTTCATAAGTAAATTATATTACTGAAAAAGAATACTTACCTGCCAAAATAACTTTTGAAGCATGTATACATCCATGTCAAACGCAGCATTAAAGAAAATCACAGGTATAAATAGACCAAAAAATAAGTCTGGACTCATCGATTGTATAGGATCTACATATGTTTGAACCTAATAATATAAAAATATGTCATTTTCTTATTTATTCATCCTTTTGTTAGAATAGAACACATGCCAGGCACTCTTACCTCTAGCACCCAAGAAAGACAATTTCAAAAAGATATGGCCAGGCTCAGCCTGTAATCCCAGCACTTTGGGAGCCCAAGGCTAGTGGATTGCCTGAGCCCATGAGTTCGAGACCAGCCCAGGCAACTTGGCAAGACCTCGTCTCTACAATAAATAAAAAACTAGCCCAGCATGGTAGTGCGTGCCTGTAATTCCGGCTACTTGGAAGGCTGAAGTGGAAGGATCACCCGAGCCCAGCAGGTCGACGCTGGGGTGGCCGTGACCATGCCACTGCAGTTCAGCCTAGGCGACAGAATGAGACTCCAACTCAAAAAAAAAGAAAAAAATAAATCATGATTTAATAAGTGCTAGCATGTTAACTCTGCTGGATTTTTTTATTTTCCTTCAAATTATTACCAATTACACAGGAAAGTTAATTCATAACCCTATGCTCATTTTATTTTATTTTTTAAAATGCCAGGTATAGAAAGTACATTGACATAGGTACTAAAGAATATGTAGCAGATTTTCAGGCATACAAAATGAAAGAAACAGATTTCAAGTAGATGGATTATCATGCATAAAATCCACAAAGGAGTAAATTATCATTATCAAATTCTAGAAACAAATAATTGGTCATGGCTTATATAGAGATGTGTATGGAATAATAAAAGGGATAGCGACTGGAACTTTAATGCAATTAATGCAATAAATAACTAACAATGTTTATCATAAGATATTTAGTTGAAGTTTGTAAATCCTATTGTGGGCTTCCATTCAACAATCATTTATTAAAGAAGCACTGAGTATCTGCTGTGGCAGGTGACATCTTTGCACTTGGGAGATAATTCTCCATGGGTCTCTTGTGTTTCCCTCTGTCGTATGAGTGGAGGCACTGATTACTTGTCCTCCAGACTATCTTTTCATGAATGCTTGTATGACTAACAGCCTTGGAAGGTAGAGTAATTGTCTTCCTCCAGCGCAAAGGGCACATTTACTTTACTATTCAGTGTAATAAAGAAAATGTCCCTGGGGGGGGGGTAAGAGAGCAGATGGGCTTACTACTCATTATAAGTGATTCAGGTTCTCCAAGCTCAGACTTCTTCTCTGGTAATGCAATCCACTCTACATACAGATTTCACCTAGCCGTCTTTGCTTCTTCCTTTGGGATTGGGCTTCAGAGAACAGGAACGAGAAAATGCTCATACTCAGGTTCCTACTACTGCTGTGAATAATAACAATTTTTGTCACTGGCAAGAGTCCCACATCTTTTGCCAGGACCATGAAACTGTGGCAGGCTAGCTTATTAGTTTGAAAGTAGAATAAAATCTTGATCCCTTCACAGTCCTTGACACATGGTTTCCTTCTCTGAAGGAGTTATTAACAAATAGTAATGTTTATAGAAGTACACCAAATTGTATTTATGTCAAAATCATATGATTATAAAACCCACTTGTGACAAGTGAAGTAGTAATCTGGTTCTGGCTCTTACATGAATACATGTTTTTTATAATATTTTTAACATCACTAGCTAAATTTGTTTGGAAAAGTCAATCATCTTCAGACAAGTTCTCATATCCATTCTGATTGTCTGGAGCAGGCATCAGCAAATTATAACCCCTGAGCCAAAGCAGTACCCTTAGAGACTAGCGTCTATTCTAATGGAAATCCTATAGAATATTATTAACTGGGGCTGTAGATTGGTTCAACATAAGATTTCTCTTTCTACTAGTGTCCTCTATCAACAGCACAAAGTCTCGCTGAGCTCCCATCTCATTAGCCAATTTCTTATCCAAGCTTTTGAGTTGTTTTCAACAATCACTGGCCACTCACACTATCAGTAGCTCTATGTGTAATCATTCTGAATTGCCTAGTTTAGTTTTTAGACCTAGGCTCTGTTTTGACTCTAGCTGGATCTCAGCTTTCTCAGGCCTGGTTCCTTTTTCTTCACATCTGATCTGATGCTATTCACATCACAAGCATCTATCCCTGCATAACAGTGGGGGGATGAATGTTTTTGAAAATTTTGAAAAGCCATCTTTGCATTCATATGATTCTTAGATATATAGTACAAGATACCCATTTACTGTACACACCTGATTAGATGTAAAACTTAGTATTTCAGTACTGCATCCAAGCAAAAATAATATCACAGGGATAGGAATTGGAAAGTTTTTCAAGTGCAGGTTCAAAAATGCTGCAAAAAATATGTCATTATTGAAAGGCAGGAAAATATCACATTCATAGAACTTTAACGTGATATGATGTCTCAATATTGAGAACAATAAAATACTGTTTCACTACTCATTTTCTATTTTCCTGTAACTGAAACTCTCTCTCACGTCAGCACATAGAATTAGCATAACTGATAATCCGGTGGGCTCCTGCTTTATGATGTATGTAATGATGTATCTCATTCTCATTTCCTTAAAATCTTTAGCAATTTTTGAAATTTTAACTTTTTGTATGCCCTGTGAATCAGAAATTTGTTTTTTAACAATCCTGCAATAAAAGGTTAATAAATAACCTTTAATGAAAACTTCTGGTTGAGGAACAAGAGATAATTTGCTCAATAAGAAAATCAGTTACCTATTACTAGCTACCTATTAAACATAATATTTAACTTTGCTTAACTTTATAATTGTCATCAAAGTGCAATAAGTAATATCATAGCATTTCCTTCTATTTGTTTTTTCCCCACATCTGTGTAATATGATACCTAATCAAACTAAAGAAAGTGCAAAAAGAAAAAAAAAAAGATTTCTTTTGATTTCCAGTGTTCTTTCCTTCTTAAAGAGTAGGCAGAATTTATAATTTGGACAAACCCCATAGAATATCCTACTCCAACCCTTGATTTTCTACTTATTTGCTTCAGTTATCTCCATCACTTAAATCTAACCCCAAGCTAGGAAGTAAGAAAGTTTAAACACTTTGGGCAGGGTGTGGTGGTTCACACTTATAATCCCAACACTTTAGAGGCTAAGGAGAAAAGATTGCTTGAGCCCAGGAGTTTGAGATCAACCTGAGCAACATAGCGAAACCTTGTCTCTACAAAAAAATTTAAAAATCAGCCAAGTGTTGTGGCATGCTTCTGTAGTCCCAGATACTTGGGACACTTAGTTAGAAGAACTGCCTGAGCCCAGTTGGTGGAAGGTGCCAAGAGCCATGATCATTGTGATCATGCCACTGCACTCTAGCCTGGGTGACAGAGTGAGAACCCAGCTCAAAAAAAAGTGTAAATACTTTGAACCCAATAGTAGTGAAGACTATGGAATTGAGATTTTTACATGTCTCTTCATAGGGGCAGATTATTTTTTGATTCATTTGATTGAAAATATTGGGATAAAGGTATAAATTTAGGAACAAAATTCTTGTTTCCTATTATTGCTGCTTTTCTTAAGTCTACATGGTAGCATTTATAATATATCCCCAGAGAAAAAACTCATATATAAAGAGTGATGCTTACCTCCAATGATGCAAATCAAAGACAAGGTTAGAAAAATTTCAGGGAGGTATTCAGGTGTATGCGAAGACCAAAGGTTGAAAAATTCCAGCCATGAGTTAGAAAATCTGTTACGAAAGGTGATTTTAGGAGAAACACTATAATTGTTCATCTTATTGTTTTTCACAGTTCATCTGAATCCAACTGTATGTCTCTCTGTAAAACACAGATAGGATTAAAGGAACATAAAAATTGCCTTCTTGATGACCTTTTACTAATTTTATAAAAAAGAAAAATATCCCATATTCTCCTTTAATTATTTCTGGTGATATCTTATGGCTTGCCATTGGAGATGATTCTTCCTTTTATGATGCTTTCAATTTAAATGAAATAAAAAAGGCAGAACCCCAAATGGTAGAGACTAGCCAGTGTCATCTGGTACTCATTTAAATGTCAAGCACTACTCAGTTATTATCCACCATGCATCTATCCAGCTGTCTGAAATAAGGATTTTTCATCTAACCATTCACATTTACTAATGTGGTCACTGGGACCACAAACTGGTGCAGATTACTTAGCATGAGGGATGGACAACAGAGGGGTTTATCAGCAGGGAAGAATTCTTAGATCTCTTGTTTTGTCCAGACAGAAATTAAGAGATCATGAGAATAGCCAATCACACCTTTCTTTTATGTCATTTGGGACACTGATAGGGCAGATGTTCTCTAACTTTTACATATTTGTACAGCAACCAAGAATGTAAAAAAAAAAAAATTAAAACCAAAAGGACAGGGAGATAGTTACATGTTCTATCTCCTTGTTACTTCTTGGAAGAGTAACAAGAGTCTTGAGAAGAATTTGAAGCGATAGGTAATAGCCACAGTAAGGTGATCCCACCTGCTTCCTGTGGAAAGGAAAGTTTTACATTAGAGGTCTTAAACTTCGCATGGGGAATTCTTATAATTCTATCTCTCATAATAGTAGCTTAACATTTTCTAGTGCCTGCTGTCAGCATCTCATATGACTGCCTGGCTCAGCAATTAACGATTCCTCTCCTAATCTGGCAATTTATTTTTTTCTATTTTTTTTTCATTTTTGACATATATGTATGTTTTCTTATAATTTTCTTTTCTGATTATAAAAACACTATTTTAAAGAGAAAATAAATGAATACATGCTTACTGTAAACACTTCTTGTAATAAATATGTAAACATACTTTTCAAAAGCAGAAAAAATATCACCAAAATCATATCATCTGTTAATGGGCTCTTATATATTTTATTTACATAGTAAAGTTCATCCTTTAATTATACCTTATGTTATTTTTCCATTTGTTGTATCACAAACATCAAAAAGTCTTATAGACATCATTTACAAAGGTTGTATCATTCTAGCACCACGGTACAAGTACAGACTCTGTGGTTAGGCTTCCTGCATGTGGAGGTTTGATGGCCTTCTGCTTATAGGTTGGATGACTCTGGGCAACTTACTTCAACTCCATTGGTCTCAATTTTCAAATCTATATTATTTCCTAGTCTGTGGAATTGCTTTCCTTGCATTTATGATGATGATGATGATGATGATGATGCTGATGATTACACATGGAATCACTTGGAGAGTTTTTAAATACTGATGCCTGGGTGCCACTCTCCAAGGTTAATTTAGGTGGTCTAGGGTGAAGCCTGGGGATTGGGAACTTTAAAAGCTTCTCAATGATACTAATAGGCAGCCAGGAATTAGAAACACTGCTCTAGAAGTCCCTGCCATTCAGGAAGAATATTTTGATTGGTGATATTTGCTCTTAGTTAACATCAAATTATTCAGGAAATATGGTCAATGTTGCTTCTTAACTTTCCCACTATTACTCCAAGAGTAAGCATCCTGGAGCATCAAGGTTTGACCAAATAAGAAAAACTACTTTCTGTACCATAATTACACATTTTAACATGCTTTTAGAATGTAATAGCTTAGAAGTCTATTGTTTTCCAAACTATAAGTAGAGAGACATGTTCCCATAATCATTTTTCTAATTTCTGAAATTGTTTATTTGGAAAATTTAATAAGTATCTACACATTCAATCCCAATAAATTCCTTTCAGAAAATAAAATTACCTCAAGTCCTATTTATCCTTGAAATTCAGAGATACATGATCAAGTTCAACACAATTTCTCTCTCTGGTTGTGCACATACGGTAGATACTGTTTGGTATCACCAACTTCTACTCCAAAATCTTCTACTGAATCTTTACCTGATAATAGATCTCCTTTTATTTTAGCTTATAAATGTTAATATTACTCTAGTTTAATTTGCTAAAGGTGTAAGTAAAGAAGTAGCAGTGAAAATAAACAAGTTTTCAATGCAATTGAAATTCTCCTTCCTCTTTTAACAGCTTTGAATATATTTATGAATCCAAGTCTCATTAAGGAAAAAATATTGGTTTACCACATGGGTTCTCAGCATCAATTTATCGATAAATTAGCTAATATCTCAATTCACTTTGTGTGTGGAGGTAATTCATAACGGTTCTCTCAAAAATAGCATGTATTTCCTCAACAATCAATCAGTCAGTGTTGTGAAATTTTCTGTTTCACGGAGTGGAAATCACACTAATTCACCCTGTTCCTAAAAATAGGAACAGTCTTCCTTACTTTTAATTGCTACACTTTGCAGAAATTAGGTATCCTGAAGAGAGCACCCTGTGATCCCAGTAATTTTCACAGCTACAAAGCTCATGCTTGAGTGCTTTATTACACATAAACCAATGTGTAGGACAGTCTCTTTGGTAAACTGCCCTACCACACAAGGCAACCGCAGCCATTCCACTCACTAATGGCAGGTGCGTGGTCTATTGCCCTCCTAAAGACTCTTCACTCAGAATGGGCCCTTCCTCCTGCTAAGGCTCAGCTCCACACAGCTGGGGAGATTCACTGCATCAGTGTGCTTTCCTTTGGGGCTTGACTTCCCAGTGCCTCAGTAACACAAAAAGAAAACACGCAGGTGACTAGGTTCGCAAAGAGTTAATATCAAAGCATAACGGGAAGAGGGGGCAGGGACTAAGAGGCGGAAACACAAACCTAGAGGCCAGTTGATCTTTGGGGAAGTCCTTGACTGTCCAAGAAAGGTGGAAACTCTAAGAGGGAATGACTGAATCTCTAACTGGAATACTGTGGGAGCATTTTTCCCCCCCGCTGGGAGTGAAGGATAAGAGAGAAAGTACCCGTGGGAAAGGTCAATTTCCCAAAGGGGAAGCTAGAGGAACGCTCACCATCCAGAGTCTCAGGAGGCGTAACCTGCGATATGTAAAGGGAGAAACGGAGGCCAGGTACTTTGCCGACCCAGAACTGTCCAGACCAACGGCAGCCCCACGGGCTGTTTCTTGCTCAAGCTCCGCCCCTGGTCTGCATCCATTGGCTTCAGGCTTATAACCCCTGACTTGATTGGCTGAGGAAAGACAGCACCCTTTCCCCTGTACATCTAAGGCATTTGAAGGCTTAAAGTTGCGTTTATTTTTTAAAATAAAAATAAGGGCAAAAGGGAACTTCCAGAAATTGCATTGATTATACTCATGTAAAGCTCGGGAACAGTGGACTTTTGACAAATAACCAGTGGACACTGCTTTCTCAGAACTCTAGTAGAAGAGAGTTTTTTGGATGAGATAGGGTGGTAGAGATTTTGAAATTATGAGACTACAGGTTGCTGAGTAAGGACAAAAGTGAATGGATATTTTGGGCATGTAGGAAAATGAAATCAAGACAGACAGACAAGGTGGTCTTTCACTCTGGGTCCTATGTGAGGAAATGTTTAGGAATAAGGATATACTCATTAATTTTTTCAAACATACACGCAGAATACTTTAATTGAAATTATTTAGTGTTACTTTTATAGAGCAAATTTTCATATTCCTGCTGTCATAAATTTTGGAGGAGAAATTTCCTCATAATTTGAAATCTCGATAGTTATTTGGCATGTATGATACACTTCTTTATACTTGCATTCACATAAAACCTTTGTGAAGATATTTTACTGCCTATGAAAAGGGATATGCAGGGGAAAGAGGTCAGAGAAGGGGGAAGTGAAAGAGGAACCAACCAAAGACAGAAATAAACATGTAAGAATACTGTTAAATTATCCTCCTGGCTGGCAGAGACACATTCACAGCTTTTATACAGTTTTGTAGTGGCCACAAAGTAATTCACATTTTGAATAAATTATCTTCAAAGTTAACAATGTAAGTACATTTTGACAAAAGGCCTGTCAAGGAAACTACAAAAGGGCTTTAAAAGTGAAGAAGTGCACATACTGTTTTAATAAAAGAAAAGTTGAGATTGTTTCTGAGTGACTCAAATATGTGGGAATGTGGGGTTATATGTATATCTTCTATTAGAGTTAGAATTAGATTACAAATGAAAACATCAATATATCTGCTAGTGGGAAAGATAATTGGTACCTACTTTTAGAGTTATTTAAAATTTTTTTTTAAATTTTATACTCTCTGTGTTTCATCCTTTTCTTCAACCCCACTCTTAATTCCACCCCAATGACTACAAGGAACAGGTAACTCTATCTACTTTTGTCCTCCAACTTGGTTGGCTGGAATTCCGTGGAAATTAGTCGTGATCTGGTTCTATTATATCTACTGTGATTTCCTGTTTCTACTATATCTACTGTGAGTGATTTCTTCTCATCTATTATTCGCCTTTTCATTTTTATTATGATTTTTAAACATTTCATCATTATTCAGCTTACATTTTTAATATTCTAAAACATATCGATGTTTTTGGAGTGATATCTTTTTTCATTTTTAAGCAAAGTTCTCCCTTTATGATTAAGAAGCTTACTGTATATTAAAACATTTACTTCAAATTGTTAACTAATTAATTTTTTAAAGCCAATTTAAATCATATCTCTTCAGAATTATTTTGGTATAAAATAAATTCCCCAAGAGTGTATAGCCCGTGTAACTCTTTAGAAAAAACCAGGTTATGATCACTTTAGATAAGTGATGATCAGTGAAGGCTATCCAGAGGAGGAGCACTGAATCTTTTTTTTTTTTTTTGCTTTTTCTAAGATTTTTTTAAACTTAATTTTTTTTATTTTAAAGATGTGGGGTACAAGTCAGGGTTAGGTATACAAATGTTCATTATGCAGGCACCCTTGTTGATGAGGTGTGCTCCCCCTTCCCCAGGCAGATTCCTACTACTGCCAATCCCGCTTTCCCACCCTCCTCCCACAGTTTCTCGTTATTGCCAGTCCTTTTCTAATAGTATTGCAATAATTGTTCAAGGTCCACTTATGAGTGAGAACATGTTGCAGCACTGAATCTTGTGAAGAGAGGCAGGAGCTGGTTGAATGAGGGTTCACTTAAATGAGGATCTCTGGAAAAAATAAAAATAATCACCTATCTGCATTATTTCTATAGACACAGAAGTCTTGGGGGATGCAGAGATAAATGACAAGTGATTTATTCCTCAAGGTAGCTTACTTGTATGGAAACAAATAGTTATCAGAGGTGCAGTATGTACACTAATAAAAGAAGTTATGTTAACTATACAAATAAATAATGAACTTTTTTGATATTTAATAGGAGATTGTGTCAGGCTCAGTGGCTCAACCTGTAATCCCAGCACTTTGGGAGACCGAGGCAAGTGGATTGCCTGAGCATGTGGGTTTGAGACCAGCCCGGGCAACTTGGCAAGACCTCGTCTCTACAATAAAGATCAAAAATTAGCTGGACATGGTAGCATGCGCCTGTAGTTCTGGCTACTTGGAAGGCTGAGGTGGAAGGATCACCGGAGCCCAGCAGGTCAATGCTGGGGTGGCCATGAGTGTGCCACTGCACTCCAGCCTGGGCGACAGAGTGAGACTCCAATTTTAAAAAAAATAGGGGACTTCCGGCAAGATGGCGACGGGGCAGGTTGGTCTGTGGGACCCTCCACAGAGGAGAACACAAAGAGACTCTGGTTCTCTCCCCGGAGACTGGAGATCCCATTGTTGGCAGCCTGCTCTTCACACGGAGCTCAGCTGTAGACCTCGCTGAGGCATCACTGTGATCTGGGCAGCTACTGCAGCTGCCGCTGCTGCTGCTGCAGTTGCCACTGCGGCAGCCATTCCACATCGCACCGCTAGTGCCTGAGGTGAGCTGATGCTGCCACCACCGAGGCAGCCATTACACATCGCACCGCCTGTGCCTCAGGTGATCCACGACTTCAGACCTTGAAACCCCTGCAAGCAAGATCTGCTGAAGTCACTGCTGCCACTACTGCCATCGTGATGTCCTGCCAGGCCGCGGGTCTCCTCTCATGTGCCTTGATTGAGGCAACGGCTCCCTCCCTGCAGGGGCGAGCAACTGAGATAAAGACCATCTGGAGAGGTGAGATAGCACCACCTGCTGGCGATTCAAGGTAACAACACCAAAAGGGGAAAAAATGGAAGCTTGACAGACACAGGCCAGATCTGAGTGGTGAACTCGGCGGTGGTGAACTGAGTGGTGATCTGAATTGCCCTTCACAGCAGGCCAGGGGCAACTGACCCTAACTGTGAACAAACTTATGAACCTGAAAAGACAGCTAGAAAGCAGAGCTGAAAGGACATTTGACTTAAAAGAAAAGCCTCAGAGTGTGCTTGATTGATTCTGTTAGTCTACTGACTTGATTCTATTCCTTCAGTTTTGCTCCCCATTTTCCTTTTCTTTTCTTTTTTTCTCCCTTTCTTTTCTCCTCTTTTCTTTTCTTCTTTCTGTAAACCATATCTTTGTATAGAGGAATAGCACAACAATAAGGAGGTTGGTAAGCTTATATGTTAGCATCATTGTATGTTTCAGTTTTTTTTTTGTATGGGAGTTGCTTAGTTGGTACCCGGGGTCTATTGTTTCTATATGTTTCCATTTTTGTCTCTCTCTCCATTTGTCGGTCCACTCGTCTGTTTTCCCCCTTACTCCTCTCTCTCTTCACCCCCCTCTTTCCCCCACTGTCTGCTTCATTCTCCTCCCTCTGTTAACCTCATTTTAATTCAGGGAGTAAGCCTACAAGCCCACTGCACGGACAGATTCCAAGGCAATGGGAAGTGGGTTTGAGATTATCCATATACCTGTTAGTGGATACCAGGACCTGCAGATGGATTTTGAATCACAGCTCCCCCTTAAGTAAATCTCAAAACTGCAAAAAGGACCATCCCCAACCTACAGTGCAACCCCAGAATTGAACAAAGTAAGAAGACATACATAAAGAAGAATACAAGATTGAACAAACAGAAGTAAAAGCAACCACTCTACCCTGAATAACAGAATTAAAGAAGATGGTGACGTGGAGGGAAGGAAAAAGTAGGGAGGAAAAAAACTGCACAAATGAAGAAAAATCAAAAGAAGAATATAGGACTCACACAGACCCCTGAGAGGTCAGACACTGAGAAAACAGACTTCGGAACACAAACAATGAGAGGTCCCAGAATGACTGGTCACATGCAACAAACCCAGACATCAAGACATTAATGGAGAGAATTTAAAAAATTGAGAAGAGACAAGAGGAAAATAGGAAGGAGCTGATGTCAGAAATAACAGCAGAAAAGAATACTGTGATGGAAATAAATAACAAACTAATAAGCATGGAAAACAGAATTAGCCAAGCAGAAGAAAGAATCTCAGAGCTCGAAGACCAAAACACAGAACTAACCCAAACTGTCAAAAACATAGAAAAGAAGCTCAAAAAAACCCAGAACAAAACCTCCAAGATCTGAATGATTACTTCAAGAGACCAAACCTAAGAGTAATTGGTCTTCCTGAGGCAGAGAGAGAAACAGAGGTCACACTGGAACAAACACTTCATGAAATAATTCAAGAAAACTTCCCTCATCTCATCAGTGATGCAAAAGTTCAAACACAAGAGATTCAGAGAACTCCTGCAAGACAACAAATGAGAAGACCAACTCCCGGACATATAATAATTCACCTAAACAAAGTAGGTAAAAAAGAAAAAATCCTAAAGGAAGCAAGAGAAAAAGGCCAGACTACCTACCAGGGAAGACCAATTAGAATACCAGCAGATTTATCTACAGGCACCCTCCAGGTTAGAAGAGCTTGGAGCACTATCTTCAAAGTTCTAAAAGCTAAACAATTTCAACCATGAATAACCTACCCAGCCAAGCTAAGCTTCATCAGTGAGGGAGAATTGAAACCTTTCCCAGATATCCAATTCCTATGCTGCCACCAGACCACCTCTACAAGAAACACTTAAGAAAGTATTGAACACAGAAGAAAAGGAAAAAAGAACAACAACATTCTTCACAAGAGTACAGGCAAAAGATTAAAAACACACATGAACCAACTCTAGAACCAAAAGAAAGACAACACACAAACAGGAAGAATAACAATAACTCTGTAAGAAAATTATGATAGGGATCAACTCTCACATTTCAATAATTAGCTTGAATGTGAGCGGACTAAATGTACCACTGAAAAGACATAGAATGGCAAAATGAATATAATATCACCAGGCAACTATTTATTGCCTTCAAGAGACTCACCTAACTAGAAAGGACACTCACAGACTCAAAGTGAGAGGATGAGAAACAAATTTTCAAGCAAACGGAACACAAAAGAAAGGAGGAGTCATGATCTTAATCTTGGACAAAATACCCTTTAAGCTATCAAAAATCAAAAAAGATACAGAAGGCCACTACATAAGGATAAAAGTTTCAATCCATCAACAAGAAATATCCATCCTAAACATATATGCAACCAACATAGAGCACCAACTTTCATAAAGCAGCTTCTAGGTAAACTAAAAAAAGATATCGACTCCAACACCATCATAGCTAGGGACTTCAATACCCCACCTACAACCCTAGACAAATCATCAAGACAAAATACCAGCAACAAGATCCCAAACCTCAATGTTACTCTTGACCAAATAGACTTAATTGATAACTACAGAACACTCCATCCAAAGACCCCAGAATATACATTCTACTCATCACTGCATGGAACATACTCTAAGATCGACTACATACTTGGCCATAAATCAAGTATAAGCAAATTTAGAAGGACCAAAATTTTACCATATACTTTCTCAGACCACAGTGGAATAAAAATAAACATCAACACTAACAAGGTCCCCCTAAAACCCACAAAGACATGTACACTAAACAGCATGATGCTAAACAACTCCTGGGTCAATGATGAAATCAAAACAGAGATCAAAAGGTATCTGGAAATAAATGAAAATGAAGAAACATCTTACCAAAATCTCTGGGACACCATGAAAGTTGTAGTAAGAGGGGAATTTATATCCCTACAAACACACATGAAGTAAATGGAAGGATCACAAATTAATAGCCTAACAAGCCATATAAGAAAGCTGGAAAAGCAAGACCACCAAAACCCTAATTTCAGCAGATGAATCCAGATCACCAGAATAAAAGCCCAAATCCAGGACATAGAAGACAAATAGATAATACAAAAAATCAATGAAACAAAAAGCTGGTTCTTCGAAAGGATAAACAAGATCGATGGTCCCCTAGCTAGACTGACCAAGAAAAAGAGAGAAAAAGCACAAATAAACACAATCAGAGACACAAAAGATGAAGTCACATCTGATCCTGAAGAAATACAAAAGATCATTAGAGACTACTACATACACTTGAATGGAAACAAACTGGAAAACTTAAGGAAATGGAGGACTTTCTGACATCACACAACCTGCCTAGGTTGAAACAGGGAGAATTTGAGACCCTAAATAGACCAATAACAATCAAGGAAATTGACTACATAATAAGAAAACTACCTACAAAAAAAAGCTCAAGTCCAAATGGCTTTCCAGCAGAATTCTACAAGACATTTAAGGAGGAGCTGATACCAATCCTATTGAAGGTATTCCAGGTGATTGAGAAAGATGGAACTCTCCCCAAATCATTTTACGAAGCTAACATCACACTGATACCCAAACCAAGTAAAGACCCAACAAAGAAAGAGAACTACAGGCCAATATCTTTGATGAACATAGATGCTAAAATCCTCAACAAGATCCTAGCAAACCGGATTCAACAACACATCTCAAAAATCATCCATCATGACCAAGTAGGCTTCATCCTTGGGATGCAAGGCTGGTTCAACATTCGTAAAACCATATATATAATTAAATATATCAACAGATGTCAAAACAAAAACCACATGATTATATCATTAGATGCAGAAAAAGCTTTTGATAAAATCCAGCACTCCTTCTTGATAAAAATCCTCGAACATCTAGGCATATGTGGAACATACCTCAAAATAGCAAAAGCCATCTATGAGAAAACCACAGCCAGCATACTCCTAAATGGATAAAAATTGGAATCATTTCCCTTGAAAACTGGAACAAGACAAGGATGCCCACTATCACCCCTCCTGTTCAATATAGTATTGGAAGTCCTGGCGAGACCAATCAGAGAAGAGAAGGTAATCAGGGGCATCCAAATAGGAAAAGAGGAAGTCAAGTTATCTCTCTTTACAGATGACATGATCGTGTACCTTGAAAACCCAAGAGAATCTGTCAAAAACCTTCTTACACTGATAAAGGACTTTGGCAAAGTCTCAGGATATAAAATAAATGTATAAAAGACAATCACATTTCTTTACACCAATAATAAACCAACAGAAACCCAAATGAAAAGCACAATTCCATTCTCAATAGTCACACAAAAAATGAAATGCCTTGGCATCTTCCTAACCAGAGATGTGAAAGACTTTTACAATGAAAACTACAAAACACTGCTCAAAGAAATCGAAGATGACACAAACAAGTGGAAAAATATTCCATGCTCATGGATTGGAAGAATCAACATTGTGAAGATGTCCATCCTACCTAAGGCAATCTACAGATTTAATGCAATACCCATCAAATTACCAGCAACATTCTTCTCAGACCCAGAAAAAACAATACAGGAATTCATATGGAAACATAAATGACTAAGAATAGCCAGAACAATCCTCAGCAAAAAAAAAAAAAAACAAAGCAGGTGGTATCACGTTACCAGACTTCAAACTTTACTATAAAGCTACAATAATCAAAACAACTTGGTATTGGTACAAAAACAGGGATATAGACCAATGGAATAGAATTGAGATTCCAGAAGCTAAATCTCAATTTCTCTACCGACTCATCTTCGTCAAAGCATCCACCACCAGCAACTGGGGCGAGGAGAATATATTCAGTAAATGGTGATGGGAAAACTGACTGACCACATGCAGAAGACTCAAACAAGACCCGTATCTGTCCCCATACACAAAAATTAACTGTAAATGGATCAGAGACCTAAATGTAAAACCTCAAACCATAAGAACCTTAGAAAATGCAGGACTTACCCTTATGGAAATTGGAACAAGCATCCAATTCCTGAACAAAACCCAAAACCCACAGGCCATAAGAGATAAGATAGACAAGTGGGACCTCATTAAAATGACAAGCTTCTGCAAAGCCAAAGAAACCATCAAGAGAGCAGGGAGATAGCCCACAGACTGGGAAAAAGTATTTGCCAACTCCAGGTCCAACAAAGGCTTAATATCTTGGAACTACAAGGAACTCAAATGTGCTGAAAAGAAAAAAAAAAAAACCCCATTATAAAGTGGGCAAATGATATGAACAGACACTTCTCAAAGGAAGACATATGAGCAGCCAACAGACATATTAAGAAATGTTCAACCTCACCAATCATCAAGGAGATGCAAATCAAAACCACACTGAGATACCAACTAACTCCAGTCCGAATGGCAATTATCAATAACTCAAAAAATAACAGTTGCTGGAGAGGGTGTGGTGAAAAGGGAACACTCCTGTGTTGGTGGGAGTGCAAACTAGTGCAACCTCTAGGGAGAACAGTGTGGCGATTCCTAAAAGCTATAAATATCAACTTTCCATATGACCTCGCAATCCCCCTACTGGGAATATACCCTGAAGAACTCAAATCACTCTATAAAAAAGATACTTGCACACATATGTTTATCGCAGCATTGTTCACAATAGCAAGAACCTGGAATCAACCATACTGTCCTTCAAAATAGGATGGGATTTTTAAAAATGTGGTACATATACACGATGGAATACTAAGCAGCCATAAAAAAGAACAAAATCATGAACTTCGCAGCAACCTGGGTGGAACTAGAGTCAATAATACTGAGTGACCTTTCACAGAAACAAAGATCTGAGTATCACAATTTCTCACTCATACAGTGGACCTTGAACATCCATGTAATACTATAAGAAAAGGACTGACAGTGGTGGGAAACTATGGGGGGAGAGGGGGAGGGAGGTGGGATTAATGGTAGTCAATATCTGTCTGGGGATGGGGAGACACCCCTTATCAACAAGGGTGCCTGAATGAAACATATTTGTATACCTAACCCTTAACTGTACCCCACTATATCAAAATAAAAAATATTGATTAAAAAAATAATAAATAAATAAATAGGAGATTGGCATAAATGTGAGATACTATTTTAGTGGATTTTGACAGACAAACCAAACTATGTATACACAAGGTTTTGAAACTACTATGATGTGCTCAGAATATTCTAAGTCGTTCACTTGAAGTGAGCGTTGAGTCAGTACCGTCAGTCTTGATAGACAGGTGGGAGACTGTATAGACTGTATATCTTAAGAAAGCTGAAAAATAAAGATAAAGGGAATTAAGGTAGAAAGAGCTGGAAGATGTGGTTTTAAAAAGTGATCATAAATAGAGACCTCAAAAGTTAAATGAGTCTGGATATCCAATGTGTGGTCATTAGAGTGTACTGCTAAAGATATATATATTTTAAAGACTTTAAAATTGTTTTATTACCTTGTTATATGTATGTATGTATAACAATAACTTACCAAATAAAACACAATATCTTACCCAAATATATGTACATAAATATGTAAAAACTACACCAATATTATGTTTCCAACTTAATTAATTTTTACTTATACATCTACCCTTGAAACCACAACTCACACACAAATGGCATTAGGTCAGTTCTGAAACTTATGACTCAGAGTAACCTGAATACTGCATCCACGGGAGGCCTTCAAGGCTTGGTCCACGGGTGCCAGTCTAAAGCCTGTGGCTACTGGGGTCAACCTGGTTCTGGGGTCTGCAGCAAAGTCAGGTGCTTACTTCAATCTCCTTCTGCCACTTGGATGGTATCTCCCTGTGCTGTGCTATGCTGGTTGGGCTTTAGGAAGGGGTGATGCAAGTAATGTGAAACTGTCCTTTTTACATTCTTGAGTATTTTTCTTATTTCTTTGCTACATCCATGTGCTTGAATCCCTTGTCTGGTTGTATTAGCTCTTGTGAAGGTATTTTATATATAGGAAGTCATTCAAATTGAAGTTTATGTGAGGGGATGAGTATTAGAAGGCCCTATTCTGCCTTGTTAATACTCTCCCCCTTATCTTTAAGCAATTATTTTCTTGATTTTATTTGTTGTGATTATAATTTTATTGATTAAAATAATATTTAACACTTACTAAAAGCATATAAATTTTTTCATAAAATTAACATGTATAAAAAAGCATTGTAGCATACATTTGTAGACAGATAAAACTGCATTTGATAAGTTGTATAATCTTTCTCAGTTTTAGTATACTAATCTTTTTCGTTTTTAATTTTTTTTAACTGGCAGATAATAATTGTGAATATTTATGGGACACAATATGTTGTTTTGATATAAGTAAACACTGCAGAAAGATTCAATCAAACAAATTAATGTATCCATCCCTCTACAACATATTATGTGTTTGTGGTAAAAATTTTAAAAATATATTCTTTTAGCAATTCTGAAGTATTCAATATACTATTATATCTGTGGTCACCATGCAGTGCAATACATTACTAGAAATTATTCCTCCAATCTAACTGAAACTTTATACCCTTTGATGAACATTTCCACTTTCCTTCCCCCTCCCTGCCCTAGTCTCTGGTAACCACCTTTCTACTCTGTGTATTGACTGTTTTAGATTATACATATAAGAAAGGTCATACAGTATTTTATCTTTCTTTCTTTTTTTTTTTTTTTTTGAGTTGGAGTCTCACTCTGTCTCCCAGACTGCAGTGCAGTGGCCACTCCCAGCCACTGCAGCCTCGACCTGCTGGGCTCCAGTGATCCTTCCGCCTCAGCCTTCCAAGTAGCTGGAATTACAGGCATGCGCTACCATGCCCGACTGATTTTTTGATTTATTGTAGAGATGAGGTCTCACTGTCCAGGCAGGTCTCGAACCCATGGGCTCAGGTAATCCACTCACCTCAGTCTTCCAAAGGTGCTGGATTACAGGCTGAGCCACCGAGCCCGGCTAGTATTTATCTTTCTAAGCCTAGGTTATTTTACTTAGCATACTAGCTTTCAATTCTATCCACATTGTTATAAACTACACATGTTCTTATGTTTTAAGACTGTATTCAATGAGGGGCGTGAATGTATGAGAGAGAGAGAGAGTGTGTGTGTATATACACATAGATGTCACATTTTCTTTATCCATTCATCTGATGATGGACATTTAAGTTGTTTTTATAACTTGGCTATTGTGAATAATGCTGAAATGAACATGGAAGTGCAAATATCTCTTCCGCATACCTATTTTAATTAATTGGGATATGTATCCAAAAGTGGGATTACAGGATTATATGGTGATTCTATTTTTAGTTTTTTGAGGAACCTCCATACTCTTTTCCAAACTGGCTGTATTAATTTACATTCTCACCAACAGTGTATAAGCTTCCCTTTTTCCCACATTGTTGTCAACACCTGTTATCTCTTATCTTTTTGATAATAGCCATTCTAAAAGATTAAGGTTATACCTTCTGAATTTAATTTGCACTTCCCTAATAATTAGAGATATTGAGCTTTATAATATTCTTATTGGCCATTTGTATGCTTTTGAGGGGGGTCTGTTTAAATCCTCTGTGCACTGCTTCATTGGGTTATTTATTTTCTTGCTATTGTTGATATCAGCTTCTTATCAGATAATATGGTTTGCAAATATTTTTTCCCAATATGTGAGTTTCCTCTTTACTCTGAGGGGTTTCCTTGCTGCATAGAAGCATTTTAGTTTGATGCAGTCTCATTGTTCTATTTTTGCTTTTGTTATTTGGTGCTTTTAGTTTTATCCAGGAAATAATTGCCAAGATCAGTGTTGTGAAGCTTTTCCCCAATGTTTTCTTCTCGTCACTTACCAAGTAGAAGACAGAGAAAAAGATGGTGCTGTCCTTCCCTCTAAATTCAATGAGGTTTAATTTTTATTTGCTATGTTGGCTCCCAGATACTGGTTTGTTAGGGGCTAGCACCACAGATTACTGCTGGAAAAACCTGGGGCTATACCTTTTTCAGGAGGAAGTTGGAAGCCGGACTACAGCTTCTGGGAGTGTTCACATGGTTCAAAGCTCCCTTTTGTTCTTTGTGCTCAAGAAAAACCCTTGGATGCCTGTCCCTGCCTGGAGCATGGTGACTTAAGAGCCAGATCCTCTGGCATGGATTGTAAAAGTTAGATATCATATATGTCGTATAAGCCCTTTTCCCCTCAGAAAGAAGCTGAAAGTTTGGGTTCCCTTCCTGACTGTAGGGCATTGCACTAAGGGTAGAGTTAGTGTTTGTGTCTCTGCTTTTACTACCTATTTTGATGTGTGTGTGGTTTTGTTGTTTTTTATCGTCCAATATGCAGGAAACTTTTAACTGAATCTGGTTGTCTTTGGGCTAGAATTGATCCATGTGTAGGTGTTTATCAGTGTGTCTGTGGGAGAAAGGATAGCCTGAAATGTTGCTGATGTTACTTTTTTAAAAAAATGTAGGTACAACTATAAATTTTACTTTTAGCACTGATTTTACTCTATCTCATAACTTTTGGTATGTCATATTTTGTTTATGTTAAACTCAAAGTATTTCCTAATATACTGTTAGGTCTGGGAGAATTGTTAGGTCAGTGGGCTGGTATGCTGAGCCGGTGCCACAGGTAAGATGCAAAGAATTGCACAGAAATTAAACAAGAAAATATAGTTTATTTAGAAAGTAAATTAGAGAGAAAGAGAAGGGAGATCACCTTCCCCAGATTGGAGAGGGGACCAGAGCTTACAGAGAGGCATGGCAATGGCTGCTTGAGGTTGAATGCTTTTTAAACTTTCCTTTGATGGGGGCAGGTCATTAAAGTGATTGAAAGGTAGTCTGTTTCACGTGAAGGGACAGATAAGCACACATACTGATCTCACAATGATGGAGGGCAGGCAAATGAGTGGGCCAGTTACATAAATGTTGTCATGGTCATGGGGTCACAAAGGTCACAAAGGGCTGATCACAATAGAGTAGGTTAGCTTGGTTTTTATGGCTGGAGGCAAATGCTTGGAACAGAAAAGCTAATTAATACAACACAAGCTGGGGAGGGCACTGTAAAACAATTATCAATTGCTACCTCTGGTAAAATCAATTCTGCCCTTGGCTAGAGGAAAAGCTAGGTATTTTGCTAAGAAAACATGACAGAACTAGGCAGTGTCAAAATGGCTGCACTTTAGTTAAGAGATTTCATTAAATTATTCCATTTTGGCATTATACTAACCTTTCATTCCTTGGGGTTTCTTCATAGCACATTGATTATTTAGGAATGTGTTGTTGAATACTAGTGAATTTTCTAAACTCCTCTGTGTTATTAATTTCTAATTTTACTGCATTGTTGCAAAGAACATACATCATGACTCAACGACTGCTGGACACCTAATACCTCCTTACTAATAATGAGTCCTTTATTTCCAATGTTGACTAAAGATGCCAAATCTGTAAAATATTTAAGATGGCTTATTCTGAGCCAAATGCGAGTGACCTTAGGTCCACAACACCATCCCCAGGAGAACCTGAGAACATGTGCCCATAGTGGTTAAATTGTAGCTTGGTTATATACAATTTAGGAAAACAGAAGTTACAAGAAACCATAAGTCAACACATGTGAGATTTACATTGGTTCAGTCCAGAAAGGGGGGACATTTCCAAGAGGGGTCCACGGGCTGTCGGTGGATTCAGATTTTCTGACTAACAATTAGTCATCTTGAGAATTTTGAAAGCAGTAAAGAAAATAAGCAGCTTGAGGAACTAAGGATAAGGGAGCCAAGTTTACTGATATGTAGATGAGGTTTTATAGGTGGTGGCAAGTTTCATCAAGAGCAATTGTCCTAAGAGGTGCAGGATTTCCCAAAATACAGCTTTACAGGATCATAAAATATTTTGATTTTTCCTTCTTTATCTGTTATATGATGTTATGCCAATCAAGTTGGAAAGTCAATCACATTAAAAGCTAGGAATTTGGCAAAATAAAGAAAAAGAGGTCAGAGTTTAGTTGTTACCAGTCAGCCTTTTCCCTCTTTCTCAGGAATGGCCCCCAACACTAAGGATGATGGATTCATCGCACCAGTTTTATTTTCCCATGAAAACTGAGCTTGCTTTGCCTCATTAACCAAGAAAATAGCTCTCAGGTGGGTAGTGAGTGTTGAGGGTTGAATTCGATTGGAGGGAAGCTTGTCTTAAAGAAAGAAAAAAAAGGTCTTTGTCACCTGGAGCCATAGGAAAGAAAAGTATTGATATTTGGGTATGGGAGGTAGCTGACCATCCATGACTACAGAGACTTTTGTTTCCCCTGAGACAGAAACTAGGGGTGAGTTATGAAAAAAGGTAATTTTATTTTTTGAGTTGGAGTCACTCTGTCGCCAAGGCTGGAATGCAGTGGTACACTCAAGGCCACCCCAGCATCGACCTGCTGGGCTGTGGCAATCCTTCCGCCTCAGCCTTCCAAGTAGTCAGGACTATAGGTGCATGCTACCGCATTCGGCTAATTTTTTTTTACTTATTATAGAGACAAGGTCTCACCAAGTTGCCTGGGTTGGTCTCAAACCCATGGACTCAGGCAATCCACTCGCCTCGGCTTCCCAAAGTGCTGGGATTACAGGCTGAGCCACCAAGCCCGGCCTGAAAAAAGATAATTTTTATAGGACTTTATTAATGACAAAAATAGAATAGGGACGTCTCATTGCCCAGATTATGTTCCCGTTATTGTATGTGTGAGGGTCAAGGGTGGGGCGTAAGTGTATGTGTCTATGAAATGAAGGCTGGCTGTTAACTTCACTCTAGAGAAGCCAAGATCAATTGCACTCTTCTGAGGGCCATATTTGCCCCCAAGTCTCAGCCTTGGCTTCAACCGCCCCACTTTGGGCTATTTAGCTGATTAAATGTAGTTCTAGGAGACTCTGGATAATGATCACTGTATCACAACACTGCCAGCTTCGTATGCCCTCTGCACAGCAAGACTTGACAGCAAGGTCACAGCAGAGAAAGAGTTTAACAATCATAAGGTGCCTCAAGTGAGGAAATAGGAGGAATTCCCAAGCCTCAAAGTTGTTTCATCAAGGAGTACGACAAGGGTTTTAAAGGAAATTTGTGGATGGCAAGAGGCGGAAAATTTGGGGTAAGGAGGATGAAATCATCAGGATATGACACTTGCATTCTTCTATGATTCAGCTTTTTGCTGGGCCCGCCAGACTAGCCAGCATCCATAGTTTTGTCGGTTTGTGAAACCTAAAGATCAAACCCAAACAGAGAGCTTATTGTCTCACAGCATCTGTTTTAGATTTTTATCTCTAGAACAGAAAAAGAACAGTCTTGTGACAAGGGTCACATTATATTGGGGGTAGTAAGCAACCACCAGCGACAAGGAAGTGGGACAAAGGGTAAGCTAACAATGATTGCTGCTGTAAGCCTAGTTGGAATTTTACTTTATTTTTTCTTAATTGATTTGATAAAATTTACCTGGGGACAGTTTCAGTTCCCCCTGTGCTTGATTCTTCCTCAGTCCTGAGGTGTGAGAGATAATATAATGAGAATCAGTCAAAGACCCATTCTAGCGTTGTCCTGCTGTAAGGGGCATAGTCAGGGTGTGAGTCAGGATTTGAGGTATGAAACTGTTTTTCAGCAACCTGCAAGTGCTCTTGAGTACTAAGTCAGTGATGCAACCTGAACATGTTAGTACTCCTATCCATGGTGCTCGTGTAACATCTAATTGAGCAGAAAACTATAAGGTAAATTATAAACCTTATTAACAGAATTATGGGCCCAAGCATTAGGAGCACTTGAAAAATTGACTGTAAACCTTGGTGTACCCATAAGAAAAGCTCAAAAAACCAGTCAGACATAGGATCTGTGATAGAGGCATGTTGTAGTCAGGTGGCCTAATGAAAGATTTTTTTTTTTTTTTTGAGTTGGAGTCTCACTTTGTGGCCCAAGCTGGAGTGCAATGGCACGATCATGGCTCATGGCAGCCACAATCTCCTGGGCTTAGGCAATCCTTTCGCTCAGTCTTCCAAGTAGAGGAGACTACAGGTGCGCACCACCATGCATGGCTAATTTATTTATATTTTTTTGTAGAGACTAGGTCTCAATATGTTGCCCAGGTAGGTCTCCTGGGCTCAAGAAACCCTACTTCTTCAGCCTCCCAAAGTGCTGGGATTCAAGTATGAGCCACTGCACCTGGCCTGAAAGTTCTTCTTTACCCAGGTTTCTACTTCTCCTGAAGTGGTGAAATAAGTACAACAGGTGGTATTGATCACTGCATAGATTCCTCCCTGTTTGGCTAAAGAAAACATAGCATAGCCTGGTTGTCAATACTTTTGCTGAGCATTAACACTCTTAGTAGCCTCTTTTCAGTCATTCCTGTGGTTTCTGATAAGTTTCTGATTGTATTCCTGTTAGCATAGTCTCCATAACTGGGAACTACAAAACCCAGGAGACTCTACACAAAGTATCTTGATATCACCTGGAAGTCCTTTGTTTTTTGGTCTTTGTGGAAATGGACTGAGAAGGAAGTCACAAAGTGCCCCAGTAAACAGGAGCCTTTGATATGCAGGCTGGTAGACTCATTTTAAGAGAGGAGAGTTTGATCCTATGCCACAAAGGACCATGTACCCCAGGGGTACACAGGTGATGCCCCAAAGGTGCATTAATCGATGGACTTCTTCACAGAGGGCACAAACGAAATGGAATTGTGCAATGGATCTTCCTTTCTACAGGCTCCTCACAATCTTTGTGTGTGACATCTCAGTTGTGGATGTTGTTGGCATAGCAGGGGAGAGTTTTAAATTTTATCCTTCATGTTCTGGCTGCATTTGTCTACTTAGTATTCCATGCAGTGGAAAGGGCCTTCAATGTGGAATGACTTCTAAATTATGACATGGTAAGAAAAATTGGAACATGGGGTAGGAATTTCCTGGTGTACTACTAATTGGTCCCAGAAAGTAGCTATTGGAAGAGGCCGGTTCAGATAAGTAGTAGCATTTGGCACATCCACAAAGTCAGTGACAGGCATAACTAACAGAAAATGCTTATTTTGAATTGTCTTGGAAAGTAGCTGACAGATCCAGTCATCTGATAAATCTTCTCCAGTGGCAACATCCCAAGACAGAGTATCTATAGTATTGTCATGTCAGTCTAGGCATTACAGTAATGGGAAAGGAATGATTACAAGTTTTAAAATAGGGTGGCTTTTTTTTAAGTTTTAGGGATGTCTCAATAATGAGGGCAGGAGATGATGTTATTGTGACATAGGACATCTAAAACACATATGTCAAGCAATTGCAATGACCAAGGCAATTATGAAGTAAATATACGGATTAAGCATTCAGTAAGGTGAACAATAAATATACAAGGGGACTATCCCAACTTTTGCATAAATATTATATTGACAGAAATTTTTATTGTGAGTAAAATAATAATTGTAGTCAAGAGGACATGTGTCTTTTTAATCATATTAAAGTTAATTACTTATCTAATTTTTTTCTTGAAAAGATATTTAAGGCCTATCAAAGTTTCATCCATCCATTCAGATGAGGTCAAGATGATCTCTGAATCAAAGCAGCCACTCAGTGTTCCTTGTTAGATCAAGAGTCTGGTAGGGTCGGTTTTACACAGCTGTGGTGAATCCAGACTCTATTACTGTGAGTTGAACAGAGAAATGAGTCACCAGTAACACTTTGTATGATCCCTTCCATTGTGGGTTTTTTTTTTTATTGGAGTCTCACTCCGAACCCAGGCTGGAGTGCAGTGGCACACTCATGGACTCCGGACACCCCAGTGTCGACCTGTTGGAGCTCCAGCGATCCTTCCACCTCGGCCTTACAAGTGGGTGAAACTACAGGCATGTGCTACCATACCTGGCTAATTTTTTATTTATTGTAGAGACAAGGTCTTACCAAGTTCCCCGGGCTGTTCTTGAACCCACAGGCTCAGGCAATCCACTAGCCTCGGCCTCCTAAAGTGCTGGGATTACAGGCTGAGCCACCGAGCCCAGCCCCACTGTGGTTTTAACTGGTCCTCAGGATGTTGATTTTTCCAGGTCTTGAGCAGAAGAACCCACTCTCTGGGATGGATGCAATGCAAGGGAATGCTGACTAGATACCACATCCTTCTAGAAGCAAACTCATGAGTAGCAGTTAAAGTCTGACCTAAAGATTGCACATATTTAGTAACATCTAATTCCTTTATATGTATGCTACTGGATCTTTTAGCTTAAGAGGGGAGCAGTGGAATCATCTCCCATATAAGATTTCAAAAGGGCTTAATGTAAGCCACTGCTAGGGGCCACGCTTGACTCTGATAGAAGCAATAGACAAAGCTTTATTTTAGGTTAAGTTAGTTTCTTGGCAAATCTTGGCTAGTTTTTTTAAAATAGTGTAGTTTATCTTCTCAGTTTTCCAGTAGTCTGTGGTCTCTGGAGATTCCGGATTATGCCAAAGGCCTGAGATATAACCTTGATGACCTGGGCCACAAATGCTGCACCATTGTTACTCTGGATGGAGACAGGCAATCCAAACCTGGGGGTGACCTCCTTTAGCAAGGCTTTTTATATCCTTGGACTTTCTCTCAATCTTGAAAGGGAACACTTCAACTCATCCTGGCAAGCTGTCTATAAATACAGGCAAATATTTTAAAATTCCCTATAACCTTGGCATCATGGTAAAGTCAATTTGCCAATCCTCCATTGAGCCTTCACCTCTTGCTTGAATCCCTGGTACCAGGGGTAGAGGACCAGTCCTAGAGTTGTTCTGGACACAAGGGAGGCATTTTTCTATTATCTTTTGGACAGTCCTCTTTAAGTGTGGCCCAACAATGTAGTTCTAAATCCAGTGAAGGGTACTATCCCTGCTATAGTGTATGGTATCATGTATGTGTCCATCATAAAATGCTTGGGCACCAGGACTTTCCCTTCTGTGTTATATGTCCATCCATCCTGTGTTCTTTGAAGAGGATCTAAACCCCAATCAAGATATCATTTTAGATCTTCTTCCAAAAAGGTAGGAGATCCTAGGCTGAGGGATTAATGGCGTTAGTAAGGTTTGGGGGTATGTTTCCCAGGCCATGTCTTTAGTGGTCTGGTTTGTCCACTGATTTGCTTCTGTTACTAAATTGTCCATTCATGTACAGAGTGGTATACTACTTCCTTGGGTGCCAGAACTGCCTCTAATAAGGCTAAACTTTCCTTAGCATGTTTAATTTCTTTATTATAAGAGGTTAAGAGCCTTTGCTCTTTTCAAATAGTCCTGTGAGCATGGACCACAGAAAAAGCACACCTGGAATCAATGTGAGTGGTCACTTGGGAGTCTTTACTTAGTGGAGTTCCCTGGTCAGGGTTTTAAGTTCTGCCTTCTGTGGCGATGTATCCAGAGGGTCTTTTAGAGTGTCACCACAGTGTTCTCAGTCTTCCATGCCCTTGATCCATACAGCTGTTTCCATCAGTGAATGTTTTAAAGTCTAAATTTCCCAAAGGAATATTGGTCAAGTCTGCTCAGCTAGAATAAACTTGCACAATAAACGTAAGCAATCATGTATAGCTTTATCTGTAGTTTGGGGAAGTAAGGCAGCAAGATTTAAAGGAGAGACAGCTCTAAAATGACATTGGGCACAGATATCAGGAAGATGTCCTGATACCTGTAGCCAAACCAAGTAAGCCAGTAGCCCCACTTCTGTTCTAACAAAGGGACTACACAGTGTCGGGTGTGTACTGTGAGTCTTTAAAGCCTTGGGGAAACACTGTTCAGAGACACTGTTGTTTAGTTTTAATGCCAGCATCTTCCTACTCAAAGGCAAACATTTCTTGGGACTCTGGACACAGGAGAATAAAGAAGAGAACATCCTTCAGGTCCAAGACTGAAAACCAACAAAACTCACCAGTTACAGTCATGAGTTGTGTGTAAGGATTGGGGATCACCAGATGGATGCCTTCTACAGTTTGGTTAATGGCCCTCAAATCCAGTAAAGACCTATTTTCCTTAGTTCCAAGTTTTGATACTGGCAAGATGTGCATGTTAAACGGGGACTTACAAGGTCTAAGGAGTCCATATTGCAGGAAGGCCTAGCAGAGGCAGAATGTCTCACTGTACTTATTCTCTCAGAGGATACTGCTTTAGATTTGGCAGGATATGCCTGCATGAACCTTGACTTGTACTGAGGCTGTAGTTGTTGCTTTTCCAGCCTCTCATCGGCCCATGCTCCCAGACTCACCTCTTGGAGAATCTCTACAAAAATGGGGTTCTTTCAAGGCCCTCCAGTTGCAGCAATGCAGCCTGCAGTGCACATACTTGTTATAGAGGCACTTAGGTGATTAATTTTCCTAGAGAAAAGGTAAGCTTAGGGTTCAGTTTGGTTACGAGGTCTTGCCCAAGCAAAGGTATAGGGCAGGGCATTCAGGCATGTACAGAAAACTATGTTTTTTAATGAGCTTATTTTAGTTGACAAACCAGAGCTTGGAGGAGTGGTCTCATTAGTGCTTTTCCCAAGATCCCAGTCACTTGTATAGTTTCCAAAGAAAGTTTAGACTACTGGGTATTTGATACTGAATAGGTAGCACAATGTCTACTAAAAAGTCCACAAGCCTATTTCCCACTGTCATTGGGACCCAAGGCTCCGTGTAGGAAATATGGAGGGTGTTGCTTGGGTTGGGAGGAGCCCCTGGATCACATCATATCTGATCCTCTTCTTCGATATCTGCCTCAAGTCCTCCCAGTTATCTCACTGATTTGCCCACTCATTTGCTTTTGCCACTAAATTGTCTTCATTTGGTGGACAGAAGATTGATTCCTTTCAACATTAGTCCTTTTGAGGCATGGGCAATCTTTTTTTCCACTGGCCCTTCTGTTTGCATTAGGCACACTGTTTGGGATCTGCAGTGGCATGTCCCTTAATATTGATGTGTTTGGGGCTCGCGATCCTACCTTAGATTGTGTTCCTGAGGAGGGCCCTGATCACAGACCTCAGGAACAGTTTCAATAGTCCGTAACTAGTAAAATAGAACATATGGTCCTCAGGACAGTAATAATTAAAACTAATAATAAAAGTGCAGGATGAAAGAAAAATCCTCACTGTCAAATGGATGGCTTGTGTTAAAGTATGCTGTGATGTGGTAGTGAATAAGCGAGCTTTTCTTGGATGCCAGCAGGAGGAAAACATTCCGGGGAAGCAGGTGTGGATCTGTGTGTGTGTGTGTGGAATGCCAATAGGTAGTTGACTGTGTTGGAATTTAGAGGGGGAGAAAAAAAGAAACTAAAGCACCAGGCAAGAAATGCTTCCCCTCTGTTTAAACTTATATAATAAGGAGAGGAGCTTATGGGTGGAAAGCAATCATCTCTGTGTTGTTTTTTTAACAAATCATTTTAATATGTATGTAGTATTTGCTTTGAAACTGTTTAATGACCTTACAGGAAAAATCAGTTTTCAGTTTTCTTACTTACTCCAGTTGTAGGGGTAAGTGTAAAACTAACCTACTTAGCTAGTGGGCAGTGGGTAGGAGTATATGTGCGCTGTAGGGATTTAGATGCCAAGAGGAAAATTTTTTAGAAACTTATCATGCCTTTGTGGTGATCTCATTCACTGTGGATAAACTAGTTTGGCATCTGTTATGTGCATAGATAACAAGATATAAATAATTAGGAAGAGCTTAGTAACACTCTCAAAAGAGGACCTAATTAAATTTTCTTGTAAGTCAGTAGGTAAGTTTTCAATGCCTGTGTATGAATCTACACAAGCTACAGCTACAGAATAGCAGGCAGATATGTTTCAAAAAAAATCTTCACAGGCCCAAGTACCAAACCATAACTGGAGGCTAGGCAACAAGGAAGTTGAAATTATTACAAGGTTATTTGAAATAACTGCCCACCCACCCCCAAATCTGTGGTTAATGAGTAACATGAGAATTGGAGATTTTGGTGGGAATTGCAAAACACCAGGAACCATTTTCCATTTTAGTGCTGGAGTTGGTTTAGTTAGAAAATAAAATACTACCGAGTGTTAGTGAAGATTTTATCATCAAATTCCATGGGCTTTCCATTCAGTCTCATTCTCCAACTCCTCATGCTTCTCCTCTGGGTACAAGGTAACTCTTCACTTTTTCTTTCAAACACATTTGGCTGGAAATCTTTCATGGCAAGTAATAGATACCAGGCTATAGGCTATTTACTTTTATAAAATTAGGTGACTAGACATTATGTTTGGGTGTGTATGCTAATCATGTATCTATCCAGTCATGTAGCTAGCAAATGGCTTCATTTGAGCATATTTGAAACAGTGACTTAATAAGAGTGAAACAAAGGTGTAAGTCCTGCTTCTGAAGTATGCACAAGTTAGAGGCTATAACCCAGCTGGAAGCAAAAGAGGTATTTGCAAATTTTTGTTTTGTTTTGTAGTATTTCCTGTGAACATATTTCTGCTTTTTGAGTTTGACTTGTTTTGAGGCTCTTTGGGGCCATTAAGATGTTTTTTTTGTTGTTGTTGTCAAGTCTGTTAATAATTTCCTTTGTGGGTTTGTCTATTGTTACAACTAATGCACTCTTGAGACACATGAAAAAGTTAACAAATATTCAACCCAATTATCTTCTAGTCATTTAAAATTATTTATTAAAGATATTTAACTTAAATCCATCTACAATCAGTCTGGTTCAGGGTAAAGGCAATAACCAATGTTCCATGAGAATTTAGGCAAGAAAAAAAAAATCATCCTCAGGAGAGGAAAAAAGAAACCATGACAACTTCTGCCTAAAGAGTTTTTCCTGGGGGAAGTATCATTTGAATTCAATTAGATAGGCCCACTGATGTTGAATGATGGGTGACAGATGCTGAGGACAAAAGGAGATTGAGAGATGGAGAAAACCAGCATGTTCTTGTTACTGCTCCCTAACTTCCTTCAGCATCTAAAATGCAAAATGAGGAAGGCTGATTCAGTCAACAAGTAGCTCACAACCTAGTGGGGGAGGCAACCTTGTGAACAAATAATGATGGAGGGTTGTGTTAAGTGTAATTATAGAAATTGTTATGGAAATAGTGACAAATAGCTTGATTATTACATTTCTGTGTTGTTATTTTGACTTTTTTTCTCCCTGAGGGCAGCAACCACATTAACTATGGTAACCCAGATGTTTGTGGTGATTTATAATTGTCAATACCTCTACATGTTCTTATTTTATAAAATGCTTTACGAGTCAGGTATCATTCAACCTATTTTCAGATGAAAAACCTGAAGCTTAGGAAGGTAAATGATCGCTACCAGGCCACATTCCTAGAATTCAGCCCAAGTAAAACATCATCACAGAACTTTTGTTGACAAAGTGCTATTTATACAGCAAACCTGTGATATGTATTTGAATATTTTATAATGCTGTGTATGTAGTTCTGGACCAATAGTTTTTGAAAAATGTTTGGGAAAAATGCTTATAATTTGCGCATGAACATCAAGAGAAGTGAGTGAAAAACAAAATATAATAAGTGGATCACGGTGCATGAAGATTTTAACATTTGTTTTTAATTCAAACAGTCATACAGAAAGTACACAGTTCAGTGAATTTTCATAGTGATCACACCAAAATATTCGGCACTGATCAAGAACACATTAGCAGTGTCCCAAAGCCTTATTCATGCTCCCTTCCTTTTTAACTATCTTCTCCTAAGAGTACCACTATCCTATCTTCTTATGTCACAGATTCATCTTACCTTTTTTGATCCTTTAAAAAATAAACGTAATTATTTAGCATCTATTCATTTATTTCTTGTTTCTTTGATTCAACAACATATTGGTGAAATTTAGACATATTTTTGAGAGTAGATTTAGTTCATTAAACCTCATTCCTGTAACATTCCACTGTGTGATAATTTATCAGTTTTACTGTTGATTCACATTTGGGTGATTTCTAGGTTTTTACTATTAGCAATAGGGCTCCTATGAACATCTTTGTTCATGTTTTCTTGGAGACTATATATATCCATATATCATTATTAGGTATAAACTTAGGGATAGATTTGCTGGCTATAGGGTATACTTGTGCTCAGCTTTAAGACACTGACAAAGGATTTCCCAAAGTGGTTGAAAGAATTTACACTTCTATCAATAGGGTGAGCTGTACTTTCTACCAAGTTTCTTACCAACTTTGGTATTGTGTGTCTTTCATTTTAGTTATTCCAGTGCATGTATAATTCTTATTTTAATTTGCATTTCCTTAATGACGAAGTAAGTTGAGCACCTTAAATTTGGCCATTTAGACATTCTCCTCTGTGGTATGTCTATTTTAAATATTCTTGCTCAATTTTCTATTGGGTTGTCTATCTTCATTTTATTGATATGTAGAATTAAATACACATTAGGATACAAGTCCTTTGTTATATGTATGTACAGCAAAAACCTTTTCTCACTTGGTGGGTTGCCTTCTTACTTGTGAAGATGTATCTTTTTATGGACTGCAGTTATCAAATTAATAATGTAATGTCATTAAAAATTTTAATTATTTTTTAATCATTTCATACTCTCAAGAAAGGAATAAGACATCTTTTCCTTGTTGATGTGTATCCTATTTAAGAAATCATTGACTGCTACAGTCATATAGATGTTCTATAATATTTTATTTTAAAATCTGTGTTATCTTTCACATTTAAATCTTCAATGCATTTGAAATAGATTTTTGTCTCTAGTCTAAGGTAAGGGTCAATATAAATACAGAATATATAATTTTTCCATATAAATATCCAATTGACACAACTGCTTTATTATAAAGATTGTATTTTCCCCTAATCCTATGCACTGTCTGTTCCATTTATCATTCTTATCAGATGACCAAATCTGTATGAATATGTGTCTAACTTTCCATAGTATTGTATTTACTTATGCTTAAATTAATAACATTGTATTATTTTAGCTTTATATCTGGAGAGTAAATCTTCTGTTATCTTCTTGGCTTTTTTAGGATCAGCTCGACCATTTTCAGCATTAAAATTACAAAAATAATTGTTTAAATTTTGACTAGTTTGCACTGAATCTAAAAATTAGCTTAGTGAGACTTGACATATTTATGCCTTTTCCTATCTGTGAATATATCTTTTCATTTATTTAAGTCTTTTAAAAATTTTCTCAGAAATACTTTATATATTTTTGTAAAGAAGTCTTGTATATCTTATAATGTATCTATTTCTGCACATTTTTATTTTCTTTTCATGGGGGGGGTGAGCTATTATAAGTGCTGTTTCCAGGTGTTTATCGTCTGCCTGCTCGTTGCAGATCTATAGAAATATAATTGATTTCTTAGATAGCCATTATTTTTTAGAACACTTTTAGGTTTACAGAAAAATTGAAAAGATAGTGTGGAATTCTTGTATACTTTCTTATCCAGTTTTTCCCATTATCAGCATCATATATTAGCACGATCTATTTCCTAAAGTTATAAACCAAATTTGATACAGTGTTCATAGCTGAAGTCAATAGTTCATTATGATTTCCTTAATTTTTACTTAATATCTTTTTCTGAACCAGGGTCTCATCTAGCATATCACACTGCATTTACTTGTCATATCTGTCTAGGCGTTCCTTGGCTGTGACAGTTTCTCAAAATCTCCTTGTGTTTTATGACTTTCTTTAGAGTAGTCAAGTATTTTGTATAATTATCCTCTCTTGTAACTTATCTAATGTTTTTCTCATTATTAGATGGGGGTTATAGGTTTTGGCAGGAAGACCACAGAGATAAAGTGCCATTTCAAATCACATCATATCAAGTGTATGTACTACCAATTCTTATGTTTACATAGGATATGTTTATGATACAGTTAGATTTTCAGGTTACAGTCTGCACTCCTTGGGATTTCCAAAGTTTCTTCTTTTTCTAATTTCTTAAGGTTGAAACTTGATTTAAATCTTTCCTATTTTCTAATATATGCATTTAATACTATATATTTTCATTTAACCACAGCTTTCACTACATCCCATTAGCCTTGAGAAGTTGTATTTTCATTTTCAGTTAAAAATACTTTAACATTTCTTTTGAGATTTCTTCTTTGACCCATGTGTTATTTAGAAGTGTACTGATTAATCTCCAAATATTTGGGGTTTTCCATCTGTCGTTCTGTTATTTACTTCTGGTCTAACTCCATCCTAGATAATATTCTTGTATGGTTTATATCTCTTAAATTTATTAAGGTGCATTTTAACTCCCAGAATGATGTCTATGTTGATAAGTGTTTCATGTGAGCGTGAGGGAAATGCATATTCTGCTATTTTTGGATGGTGTACTCTCAATGATGTGAACTTTTCAAGTCAACTATATCCTTACTGATTTTCTGGCTGCTTGATCTAGTAAGGGATGTTGAAGTCTCCAGCTCTAATAGTAGATCTGTCCATTTTTCTTGCATTTCTATAAGCTTTTGCCTTACATATTTTGATGATCTATTGTTAGACACATGTTAAAAATTTCTAGTTGTTTGTCTGTCTCTCTTATCCCTATTGTCTTTGGATATTCCTAAGAACTCTTTATTAATTAGAGTTTGAGGCTTGCAGCTGTCTCAGCTATAATCTAATGTTATTTTACTGGAAACCTGTTGGTAATCAGGCATTATGGTAGGAAAGTATTCTAAAATCTTATGATTAATCCTTATTCCTTTAATGGGCTGTGACCTTCACACATTTTCTTTTTCTTTTCATTTAAAGACGTGAGGTACAATGCAAGATTAGGTACAAGTGGACATTGTACAGGTAAAGTTTAGGCCTTCCTTTGTTCACCACTTTGCTTGGTTTGAAATCAGGTATACTTATTGATGTTGTGTCCCCCATACATTTTCTTGCCTTTATTTTTCTCTCCCTTCCTCCTTAGGTAAAAAAGGAAAACTAGAGGGGACTGAAGTTGGGTCATTGCTCCTGCTTCTATGTGAGATAAAGCTCTGGTAACATCTTTTTTCCTGAAAATTAGAGGTTTTTTTAAATGGGAAATTCACTGGGCTTATTTCAAAATGGTTATTTTCACCCTCCCCTTTCCAAAGATATGTGGTGATTTTTCTTGGCTTCCAACTATTATAAACTAGTAGGGTTCCTAGAGGTGAAGCCCATGGAATTGTGGAATTTCCCTAAGACTGCAGCCCTGAAAAGTTTGTCACTCTCAAGTTAGTTCATATTCATTCTTTGGCAGTTCGTCAAAATTATCATGGATATATCACTTTATGGCCCCGGTGGTTTTCATTGCAGGTAAGCTGATCTCAGTTGTCTTTCTCTGTACTTATCATATCTCCCAGTTTCAAGGTGATGGTTTGCCTTGTGTCTTGAATTCTCTGATGAATCTCATAAAAGCCATTACTTTTCCATTTGCTCAGTTCTTTTCTTGGGTTAGAATGAAAAGTTTTTTCCATATTGAAGCTGAACCTGAAAATCTTTTAAAGAGTTTTACAGATTGGTCACTTTTCTGGTATTTGGAAATATTCATCAGTGAAGATATAAGTGCCCTACATTTTTTGAAGGATTTAAATAATAAATTCAATATCTTTAATTGGTATCTCACTACTCTGGTTTTCTATTTTTTCTTGTGTTGGTTTTGGTGAGTTGTGTTTTATGATAATTTTCAAATGTATTTGCATATAGTTAGTGATATATTCTTTTATTTTTTTAAATGTCAGTAGGTTTGTGATAAGGTTCCCCTTTTTATCACAATATTAGTAAATTGTATTTTCTTTCTTTCTTCTTTGTCAACCTTGCTTGGATTGTATCAATTTTACTAATATTTCAAAAAATACCCATATGAATGTTATTTTCTCTTCTGTTTCATTAATTTTTGCTCTCATCTTTACTATTTCCTTTCATCTACTTTCTGTTGTTTTGATTTCCTATCAACTAACTTTTACTGTCATCTTGAAAGGGAAACTTTGATCAGAAAATCTCTCCCTTTATTTTTTTTCTAGTGTGGATTTAAGGCAATGCATTTTCCTCTGTTCACCTTTTTAGCTGCATACAAGTTTTGATAATTCATGTCTTTATTATCATTCAGTTCAAAATATTTTCTAATTGGTTTATCACTTTAAAGCATGGGCCTCTAGAGGTTTCAATTGTGAGACTAATGCATATTTGTCTATTCAACCCTAAGAGACTGTGATAATTTTTTCTGAGCTTTTGAGAGATTTAAACTTAGGTCTTTGGTTTCTTGTCCTGAGCAGACTTAGAATATGATAAATGTCTTGAAGTGGAGGCCAGCTCTATGTGCAAACTTGAGGTTTCCAATTTTGTTACTCTGGCTCAAGTGACCACCCAGAAGATCTGCTTTCTTTGTTGCACAGCAGCAAAGTTCTTCTAAAGGTCAAAGCTGATTTTTACCTAAATTAATAAGTATCCCCAGGAAAAAAAGTGTTAGTGGATTTTCAATGTAAACATACCACTCCTTCTTTTAATGCTCTAGAACCTTTTCTAGAGATTTTTAACTTCTAGGAAACTTGAGACTAGAAAAATACCATTCTGACTTTCTGAACTGTGATTTAGCTTTTAGCTTGCCACCGTATGCAGATTTGCAATTCAGCAAAGATCTTAAAGGGAAAATATGGCATGTATTTGAAGCTCCATAGAGTCCTTCATTTGTCACTCAGTCACTCTAGCCCTACAAGATTCCAGAAAACTCTACTAGTTTGTTTCCTGATTCTCAGCATCCAACTCACAAAGAATTGACAAATAACCCTGATTATTGTTGGTGATCTGCAGCTCACCTCTGAAATATTTTCTCCTCTGAAAATTGTATTCTCTCTAATTTTCCTTGGCTTTGAAGTTGTTAGAATTTAATTAACTTACGTAATTAATTTATGTAGTTATTCTCCATAGAAGTATTAACCTTCTGCAAACTATTCTATCTAGAAATGAAAGTTTTAGCAATGTAATTTAAATTTTTGTTTAGTTATTTTTATATATTGTGACACTTTGTATACAAATGCATGCATATATACACATATGTCACTTAAGCAAATTTTCCAAAAGCCTTCTTTCCCATATAAAAAAATTAAAAATTTATCTTTAACTTTCTATTAGAGGATAACCTAATAAGATGCACTTCACTACTACCCTGTGGTGTCAGAAAAAAATTATTGACTTTTTCTCAACCAACAAAGAAATTATGGCCCCTGCCAATCTTAACACACTGTTGCAGAAAATTACAGAAATCATTACTTTTAAAGATCTCAGGATAATTCTTTGCTCTTATTTTTGAATTCTTTATGCCCATAATCACCACACCCTTAGTTTAGATCAATTAATAGCATCCTTACGTCATTATCTACAGAGAAAATTTTTCAATAACAATACTCATCTTATGTTGGTTAACTTATGTTTCAATTTTTGTACTCAATAATTATTTATTAAGTAGTATATGCCAGAAACAAGTTTTAAAAACTAGATATTCAATGGTGAAGATAGAGAAGTTCATTTTCTAGTGGGCAAGCAAGACAAATAAAACGAGTGTATCCTATGGCCATACCACCCTGGATGTGCCCAATTTTGTCTGGTTTTTGAAGCACTGGGCCTGTTTAGTACTTGGATAAGACACCACCTGGGAATACCAAGTGTTGTAGGTCTTAAAAAAAGATAATTATAATGCAGAGAGATAAATGCTATGATATGGGCAGGCCAGGTTACCAGAAAGGTATACTTCCCTTAAATTAATATAGGATTTTATTTTCAGATTCTTCACACAGTATAAAGCATAAACAGAATGAAACAGCTGTATTGGGAGAAAATGTGACTATGTTCTGCAATTTGACAACTCTGGCAGATGTTGTGCAAATTACCTGGCAGAAGATACAAGACTCTTTGCCACAAAATATTGGCACTTACAGCAGTAAATATGGAGAAAAGATTCTTCCACCATATGTAGATAGGCTGCACTGTGAGATCATCGAATCCAATTCTTCATTTATAACTATTCGAGAAGTGACATTTGAAGATGAAGCCTGCTACAAATGTCTGTTTAATGTGTTTCCATATGGCAGCCATGGAGGACAAATCTGCCTTAATATTTTAAGTATATAAATGTTTTCTCTAGGGTCAAATTGCTGGGACAGAAATCATGGGGATGTGGTCTTTTAGGTTGGTGTCCAGAGGAAGAATATTAGACAATGAAAGACTAATAAAGATTATCTAGGTCAATTTTTAAAAATTGTACTAAAGAAAAAAAAAAAAAGGATGCCAACAATGGTTCTATGACTTGACCATTTTTACACAGTGCAGAACTAGGAAAAGCATTAAGGTCTACTCTGTTTTCATTTAACTTCTTTATACTACACTGCACTGGCTTTCACCTAGGGTAAAATTAATGAAGAACATAAGGATTTTCTCACTGGAGAGTTGAGAAAATAGAGAAAAAGAAAGAGACAGTACAGAAGGTGAAAAAGCAAAGAGGAAAACTCTTCAAGAATAAGAATTTTCTGATCGAGCTCGGCGGCTCAGCCTGTAATCCCAGCACTTTGGGATGCCGAGGCAAGTAGATTGCCTGAGCCCATGGTTTGACACTAGCCTGGGCAACTTGGTGAGACCTCGTCTCTACAATAAATAAAAAATTAGCCGGGCATGGTAGCACGCCTATAGTTCAGCCACTTGGAAGGATGAGGTGGAAGGATAGCTGGAGCCCAACAGGTCTAGGCTGCAGTGGCTGTGAGTGTGCCACTGCACTCCAGCCTGGGTGACAGAGTGAGACTCCGACTCAAAAAAAAAGAAAGAATAAGAATTTCTCACTCTTCAAATTAACACAATGTTATAGGGCTAGTGATAGTACCATAATGTACCCCTTATTATATTGCTATAAATTTAAAGTGTTGGGGTTTATATAATGAAAGTTGAGTCACCAATTGTTTCTCTCAAATTAGAACACCTATCAGAGGGTATAGGAAATGGTATTGTGAGATTTTGTAAAATGTGAGGAAAAATACCTAAGAGGAATATGTTTCCAACATTTTAGCTTCATATAAAAATACAGGGAAATTCAGTCTTTAGCACCATAGAAATATGGTATAATTTTATATTTAATTCTGTTTCTCCTTTTTTGCCTCAGCTGTATCTGAATTAAGAACTAAACTTCAGAACAATCCAGACTCTGAAGGTTTTCTTAGCCTTAATTACTCAGCAATGGGAAAACCTGCTCCTCAAATATCTGTTTTTCCTTCACGAGTCCTAATTAACACAGAGGAATACCTTGCTCAGAATCCAAATGGCACAATAACTGTCACTAAAATATGCACCATCTCTTTGGAGACTGTGAATTCCCTGGGACTCCAACACCTGATTGTGCACATGGATCATCCTCTAAGGAACGAAGAGAAGATTGTTCCTCTGTCACTGTCAGTAGATCGAGAATGTAAGTAGAAGCGATGATTCAATATGGGAAATACCTACCTTTCCTTAAAATTCACTACCAGAAGTGTTTGTATGCTTCAGCTATTTTTGAAAATGTAAATCAATGAATTACACATTCATGGATAAAAGAAGCAAGTAATGGAGATGTCTCTACCCTAGTCCCGCTCCCTGGGGCAACTGTTCCTATATGGCAAATTTTGAACCGATCTCCTTTATAAGTTTTCATCTGAATTTCTGCCACAATCACTGATGATTGAGTTCATTTACACTTCCTTCAACTTTTCCTCTGCTCCTTTTCTCCCAATACACTTTTTTTGATGATTATCTCTGCAGCCATCAACAACATTGCTAAAAATCTGTTTTTTGTTTTGTCCACCATAAGCGTCTCCCCCTCTCCTCCATAGCTGCCCACTTCTTGTCTGCCTTTCTTCCAAGCTCTGACAACTGTATTATCTTGTTTTTTTTAAAAATGATAATTCTAAAAATAGAAGTTCACCAGAGATGGTGGCTGATGCCTGTAATCCCAGCACTTTAGAAGGCCAAGGCAGGAGGATTGCTTGAGGCCAGGAGTTCAACCCAAGCCTGGGCAACATACTGAGACCTCATCTCTGCAAAAATTAACTTGGTGTGGTGGTATACACCTGTGGTCACAGCTATTTGGGAGGCCGAAGTAAGGAAGATGGCTTGAGCCCAGGAGGTTGAGGCTGAAGTGAGCTGTGATTGCACCATTGCACTCCAGCCTGAGTGACAGAGCAAGTCCCTGTCTCAAAATAATAGTAGTAATACTACTAATAATAACACTAATAATAAAAATAGAAGGCAATAAAGTGTTTAAATAATTGTTTTTATATTCTACTCAATAATCTTTTAAAGCTGAAGTATTGGATCTTTGCATATTTACTATAAATACTGATATTTGGGGGTTTTAATCTACCACTTTACTATTAGTGTTTTATTATCTCTCACCTGTTTCGTGTTCTTTTATCTCTTTTTTCCTGACTTTAAGTTATTCATTTTTATTTCACTTTCTCCATTTATTAGTTTGTTAACTACACATTCCTTGACCTTCCCTTTAGTGGATGACTCGGAGATTATAACATAGCACCTTTTAAATGTTTTATTTATTTTACTGATAATTAATAATCATACATATTTAGTTGTGTACATAGTGATGTTTTAATACATGCAATGTATAGTGATGAGATCAGGATAATTAGCATCTCTATCATCTCATTTATCATTTCTCTGTGTTGGGAGCATTCACTATCTTCTAGTTATTTGAAAATATGTAATACATTAATGTTGACTCTAGTCATCTTGCAGTGCTATAGAACTAGAACTTATTCCGCCTATCTGGCTGTAATTTTGAATCTTCTAACAAATTTTTCTCTATTCTTTCTTCCCACTACCCTTCTAGTTTCTAGTATACTCTCTCCTACTCTTCACTTCTGAGTTCAACTTTTTTAGTTTCTGCATATGAGTGAGAGCATGTGGTATTTAACTTTCTGTTTCTACTTATTTAACTTAACATAATGTCCTCCAGGATCATCCATGTGTCTACAAATGAGAGGATTTCATTCATTTTTGTGGGTGAACAGTATTTCATTGTGTATATATACCACATTTTCTTTATCCATTCATCTGTTGTTGGACACTTGGGCTGATTCCATATCACTGCTATTGTGAATAGTGCTGCAATCAACATGAGAGTACAGGTATCTCGTCAATATACTGATTCTTTTCTTTTAAATAAATATGAATACAAATCATGAGGATCCAGTGACAAAGCAAATGACAAACCAAACAGCCTTCACAATTCTCTAGTGTCAAAGAATAATGGACTTTCGCCTTCCTACTTAAACAGGGGATCTAAGACAGCGGTGGTGGCTCTGCCACTTTTTAGAACAAATGCTCTAATTCCTTCAACATACAGTTTCAGTGACTGTCTTGCCATGAACTATACCACATGAATATATTAATGAATTACTAGAAGCCACAAAAATTGTCTCAAATATCTGCATGAGAAAAAAAGAAAAAAAAAGTTTTTCTAGGTTGTCATAGAGTTTTAAGCCACTCAGCCTGTAGTAGTCTGATATATGCACTTTCTACATATCAGATACTTTTAATTGAGCCTTACAGGCCAAGACATTTTAAGTTCTACACCTCGATCTTCATTTCCAAATGCTTTTTCAAATTAGGGGGCTACATTTCAGAAAGTTTAAGAAAATGTTTCCACTGAGATGTTTCCTCTTCTGTTACAGCCTTAGCCTTTCAAACAATATATCTGAAGACAAAACGAGTTAAACAATACAACTCCCTCTCCTTTTTCCTAATTAGCCTGTAAAATCCCCTGAAAAATTTAGGTATAATGGGTCTGTGGTCTTTTCGTCTGTCCCACTTCAGATGCCAAGCTGCATAAACACAACTGTGATAAATTTCAGTATTAAGTGTGGACTGAAAAACTGACATGCATCACTTGGGCAAATCAAACAAGATTTACTTATCTAAAAGATATAAAAGGAGGTCCAAAATTAGAATATACAGCAAAGAGATCAGAGACATTCTCCAAGAGATATAAAAGCTTTCTCTGTGAATCAACGTAATAACAAGATCAGAGAGACTGCCCAGCTAATATGGTTTACACTGTGTTTAGTATTCATATAGCAATACTTTAAATCATAGACTTCAGAATAAGACTGAAATATTTTCTTTTATCAAACATACACTGAGAAGACAAGTAGTTTATTAGAGACTAAAAGATTATAATGCTTCTATTTGATACCTTTTTTCTTTCTTTTGTACATATGTAAAAGCACAGGATATCACTTGATGACATAGCTTGTAACAAACCTCAAGTTGTCTAATTCCCAGACTTATGTCTTGATAGCTTTCATAAAATGTCTGTGTTGTGGGTAGAATGGGAATATTTTAAAAGTTGCTTTTAGTAAGCAGATATCTTTTACTTTATTAGGATACTTTTACAGAGTCTATCATTTTCATTTTATAAACTCAGGAAAATGGTGAGAAGGATACAATTTCGCCATAATTCAGTCACATTATTTCAAGAAACAAAAAACACTAGCCATCAGTGATGCTGAATCATAAAGTCTGAATGAGTGAGAAAGACATTGTATCTTTTGGAAGCCTGAGTTTTTCCACATGTCCAGCTACTGGAGTACTGGAGTGAACAGTTTAGTACATAGTTTAGATGTGGGCTAAACACAATCTCATGTCAGCCTAGAACATCTCATCAATATCTGAATTAAAGAATATCTAGAAGAACCTAAATAATTGACAAAATGGCAATGCCTTCAGACTAGCACAAGCAACTTCTCCATCATCTTCAGCCTCCCCAGGCTAGCACAACCTGCTCCAAGTAGAGTCCTGAATTCAATGTTGTAGAATTAGAACAGAACACTTCTCTGGTGACTGCCAATTATATTTACAGGCCACAGGATCGATTCTGCAGTCTTATAATGCTCTTAAATGTGATTAATTGTTATATAATTTAAGGTTTACCATCCAGTTGCTCACAGAATTTCTAGAGTAGAGGAGTTCTCCATTTTTTAAAACAATTTTTATTAATAGATGTGCATAGTTTCAGGGACATGTGATCATTTAATATACCTATTCATATACCTTATAAAAATCAACTCAATGTACTTGGGATATTCATTATCTTAAATATTTGTCTTTATGTTTGAAACATTCAAATTATTCTCTTCTAGTGATTTTGAAATGAACAATAGATTATTGTAAATGATACTTTATTATAGAGTATTGTAAACTTGCTGGTCTATTGAACACTTGGTCTTATTTCTTCTATCAAACCATATATTTGTGCCCATTCATCAGTCTCTTTATGCCCCTTTTCTACCCCACTCCTTGGCCTCTTGTAACTATCAACCTACTATCTATCTTCATGAGACCCACTTTTTAGCTTCCACATATTTGTCTTTGGTTGTGGCTTATTTCACTTAACATAATAACCTAGAGAGTTCTTTAATTGAAATGAAAAAAAAACACTTACGTGCAAAAAATAAGCATTTGAAGGTATAAAACCCATGGATACAATTAAGAACATGGACAAACTCAGAATACTCTAAGACTGTAATCCATTCATAACTCTAGCATGAAACCCAAAAGATAAATCTTTCAAAAACAATAATACAGCAACCTGGTAAGAAAAAGGTAATATAAATATATGTACATAGGAACAACTAGAAGTCCAGATTTGGAAGGGGGGAATAGAGTCTATATTTTATTTCTGTGTTTGTTTTTATTCTTTTTTGTGTGATCTAAGATAAGTTATTATGTTTTTAAAATAACTTGTTATATTTATAAGATTTTTTTTCCTAAGACTTATGGTAATCATAATCCACAAACCTATAACAGATTCACTAAACATAAAAAGCAATAAATTAAAACATACTACCAGAGAAAATCACTTAACCCAGTAAGGAACACAGTAAGAAAGAAAGTCTGGAGTTAGAAAACAACTAGAAAACAAGCTACAAAAATGGAAGCTGTAGGTCCTTATTTATCAACAACAACACTGAATGTAAATGGACTCAGTTCTCCAATTAAAAGCTCTAGAGTGGCTGAATGTATAAAGACACAAGACCCAACTACATGCAGACTACTTCACATATAAAGACACACATAGACTGAAAGTGAAGGGTGGAAAAAAGATACTCCATGCAACTGGAAACCATAAAAGAGCTGGAGTATCTACACTTAATCAGATAAAATAGACTACAATCAGAGATTGTGAGAAGACACAAATAAGGTTGCTATATAATAATAAAAGTCAATTCAAACAAGCAGATACAACAATTATAACTATGTAACTGACACTCAAGTATCTAAAACAAACATTAATAAATCTAAAGGTAGAGATGGACTGTAATACAATAATAGTAGGGAGCTTCAACACACCACTCTCAGTTATGGACAGATCAGACTCTCCAGACAGAAAATCAACAAAGAAACATTGGAGTTGAACTACACAAGTCCTAATAGTCCTGATATTTGCAGAACATAGCGCTCAACTGCCACAGAATATACATTCTTTTCATCAGCACATGGAAGGAATATTCTCCAGAATAGACCATATCATAGACCACAAAATAAGTCTTAGCAAATTTTAGAAAGTAGAAATAATATCAAGTATCTTTTCTTACCACAATGGAATAAAACCAGAAATCAGTAAGAAAAGGCAGCTTGGAAAGTACACATACACATGGAAATTAAGCAACATGCTCCTGAACAACTAGTGGGTCAATGAAGAAATTAGGAAGACTATTTTAAAATTTCTTGAAACAAATGATAATGGAATTATAGGAGGGCCAAGATGGCTGACTGGGAGCAGCTGGCAAGTGTCTGTCACCAAGAAGGTCTGAAAACGTGAGTGAATATTGGCTCTACAGAGGACCATTTCGAGGTTCATAATGAAATTCATCAGAAAGACATCTGAGACCACTGAGAGCAAGGGGGACCAAGCCCCAGGCACCTTCGGAATCCACGCCAGCAGGAAACCAGCAGAGTTCCTATTAGGAAGGGAAGGAGTGAGTGAATGGGAGACATTGTACACACCTCCCATGAGCCTCTGCAGTCCTAGTCACAGGAGAGATATCCTCACCTGCTCGGCTCTCTCCCTGCCTCTCCCCCGCATCCTACCTCCTCACTTCTCACTTCTTTCCAGCAAAATGCAGGAAGCCTTTGGAAATCTGGACAGAGGCACCGTTCAAGTTCACACGGAGCCCGGCGGGGAGTCGAACTCCCTGTGAGATCAGGAGGCAGCTAACGCTACCCTGCCACAGAGAAACCCCCAGAACCCATTCTGCAGATGTGGACTGTGCTACCTGCGTGCTACCCCTTCCTCTCCGGACCTCCAACGGCGTGTTGCTCCCACTTCAGAGAAGCCCCTCTCATTGCACCCTAAACTCAATTGGGAGCTGCAGTTGTGGCTGGACCCCAAGAAGCCAGAGGCTGCGGGGGGAGCAGAATTGCCTTCCCATAGCTCCTGCCCTCACTGCCTTTGCCTCGCCCACGGGGCCGCGCGGGACCAGGGAAGCGGAGCGCCTCTGCGGCTCCCAGCCAGGCAGGACCCAGGACCCCGGGGGAGGAAAGGCTGCCCCACGCCCACCTGACCACTCTGGGGACACTGAGCAGCAAGACTTCTCCCAGCCCCCCACCAGCGCGGGACCGTGGCCCGCCCACATGCAGGCGGAGAAGGGAAGGGCTGGTCCTCCCCCGCCAGGCGGGGCTTCGGCACTGGTGAAAAAGGAACGGCCTTACCCACGCGGGAAGAAACCGTCGGGCGCCTGCCCTATCACTTTTGCCAGCTCCCAGCCTTGGGGCTTCCCCAGACCACTCGCCATGCTGCTGAGGTGCCTCCTCCCACATGCGGACAAGGGGGGGGGGGCGCCGGAGCTCCCAGACAGCCAAGGCCCCTGGCGCTTGTGCCCGGACTGAGAAAAACCCCGCGCAGGAGGAAAAAGGACGCCCAGCCCCCCACTCTCCTCTCTCGTCTCCTCTCGCGTCACCAACCTTGCTGCTGTCTCTGCCCATTCCACAGACAGACCTGAGGAGAGAGGTCACTTCAGTAGCTCCCAGCCAGCACCACCTCCTCCATCCCTGTCACCAATAAGGTCAAAGAGGGAGCGAAAATGGGTCACCTCTGCACGCCCACAGCTCCTACACCCAGACACAGCGCCCATGGCTCTCTATCGGGCAGGGCCTCCGGCATCACGCAGTTTCCTTGCCCTGCCTGAACACCACAGCTGTGGATCAGCCCTTTCCTGAGGTCACAGCCTCAAGAGGCCACCACTTGGTCCCCTCTAACAAAGCTACCGCTGCTTCTGTCTCTGCAACCTGTGGGCGGGGCAGAGAACAGGGAGCCAGAACTCTAAAAGAAACCAAGAGACCTTATAGAACACACAACACAGACATAGTCATAAGGAAAAATAAACACATATAAGAAAGCAATACAAACCTTCACCGTAATAACTGCAACTAAAACAAGTAAAAAATAAAACAAATAAAATAAACAGAGAAGAATCTGCCCCCGCAGATAAGGAGGAATCAGGGCAGACACCAGTAATCCCCAAAGCCCAAACAAGTCAGCATCCACAAAGGATCCTGCCAGCCCCCGAGCAATGGATCTTAACCAGAATTATCTGTTTCTCGTGACAGACATAGAATTCGGAATAAGGATGGCAAAGAGACTCAACAAGATCCAAGAGAAAGTGAACACCCAAATCAACTAGATCACAAAAACAGTCCAGGAAGTGGAAGCTGACTTGGCTATCCTAAGAAAAAACCAAACGGAACTCCTGGAAATGAAGTATTCACTCTAGGGATTTCAAAACACAATCACAAGTCTTAATAGCAGACTCAACTAGGCAGAATAAGGAATTTCAGAGCTTAAGATCGAGACTTTGAATTAACTTCGTTTGGCAAAAAAAAAAAAAAAAAATTAGAAAAAAATGGAAAAAGTATATGAGAGATCTGGCATTATGTAAAGAGACCAAATCTATGGCTGACTGGAATTACAGAGAGAGAAAGGGAATGTGGGAACAGTCAGGAACAAGCCTTTCAAGATATTATCCAATAAAACTTCCTCTATCTTGCTAACAAACAGACACAAAAAATTCAGAGAACTTCTGTGAGGTATTATACAAGAAGACCATCTCTCAGGCACATAATTCTTAGATTTGCCAAGGTTAGCATTAAAGAAAAAAATCTTAAAGGCAGCTAGAGAGAAGGGACAAACCAAGGGAGCCCTCTCAACAGAAACCTATAGCCAAAAGGGACTTTGGGTTCATTTTTAAGATTCTTAGAGAAAAGCAATGCCAGTCAAGAATTTCTTACCCCAACAACCTCAGCTTCATAAATAAAGGAGTATTAAAATCCTTTCCAGATAAGCAATACCACCTCCAGACCAGTCCTTCAACTTCTAAATATATGGGGGAGAAAAAAGATACTACCTATCACAAAAGCACATATAAGCACATAGATTACAGACAATACAAATCAACCACAAAACTTAGAACACTAATAACTCTAAAACAGAACATTAAGCAACTACTTAACAATACAGGAACAAATCCACACATATTAAAAGCTAACTTGAACATTAACAGACTGAGCATGCCACTTAAAAGGCACAGAGTGGCAAATTGGATTCACACACACACACACACACACACACACACACACACACACACACACTCCATCCCTTCTGCTGCCTTTAAGAAGCCCATCTCGCTCCAAATGACTCCATGGGTTCAAGGTAAACGAATGAAGGAAGATCTTCCAAGCAAAGCGAAAACAAAAACGAGCATGGGTCGCTATTCTTATATCAGATAAAACAGTTTTAAACCAATAAAAGTTAAAAAGGGCATAATATAATGGGTTCAATCCATCATCAAGAAATATTCATCTTGAATGTATATGCAACCAACACAGGAGAACCCAGATTTATAAAACAATTTCTAATTAACCTAAGAGAGGACGTAAACAGCCATACAACAATAGTGGAGAATTTCAATAATCTACTAATACTTTTAGATGGATCTTTGAGGCAGAAAACTAACAAAGAAACCTTGGACTTAAATTCCACACTTGACCAATTAGATCTAATAGACATCTACAGAATAGTCCACGCAACAACAATAGAATATACATTCTTCTAAATCACACTTAACATATTCTAAGATTGACCTCATACTCAGTGATAAATCAAGCCTGAACAAATTCCAAAAAGTAGAACTCAAACTTGAAAGAACTTAGGTGCCAGTGACAACTCCACACCCATTAAAGACCAAGAGATTTATTAAAGCGGCGGCTACAGGGGAAAAAGGAAAGGGTCTGTGGGGTTGGGGAGGGAGAGAGAGAAGGAGAGAGAGAGAGAGAGAGAGAGAGAGAGAGAGAGAGAGAGAGAGAGAGAGAGAGAGAGAGAGAG